>NC_089986.1:10047500-10257500 GCF_036417845.1 Apteryx mantelli
TGTTATCACATTATTCTATACCTCGATTTGGAAGTTAAATTACAATATCTTGGAATACTTAGCCTCCCTACTGTACCAGCCTCTCCCCTTCCTCCCCCCCCCCCCAAAAAAAAGAAAAAAACAATTAAGTTGGCATCAGTGTGGTGTTTAAATTTAGTCTGTAATAACTTTGTGGTAGTTCTTTGTTTAAAAATTTAGCTTTTAGCAGAGGGTAGTTAGTATTACTTTGATTTTTGAAAAAGGAGATTTAAATTTGTTAATCTTAAAACACTTTCCTTTTTTTCCAGTGTGTATAGATGAGCTAAACATAGATCATTAAGGTAAAAGAATGCAACAAACATTCAAATTGTTTCAGAGATATATTTAATGCTTCTGTAGTTTAACTGGAGATTCCGATTTCATTTTATATATATGTCCATACCATGTCTACATGAGTCCGTATTAGATTAACACTAATACATATACTGATCTTACATTAATTAGAAGGGTTAGGGAAAAATAAGATGGGGGTATATGAAACAGAAGTGTTTTGTGGAAATATGTAAACATTCATAGATGACATGTCATTGAGTCACCACTGTATTTTTAAGTGTTCCATCTGCTGCTATAACAACTTAAGTTTGCATTGTCTTGTATCTTTAGACTTGTAAAAACATAAATTCTGCATTTTTATTAGCCATAACATTTTAGAAGCTGAAAGGCAATTATAATTTTGGAGGATATTGAAGTGATATGACTTCTAAAGCCTCTCAAGCTACACCTTGGTATATAACAATTTAGTCAGTTTACTCCAAAAGCATGACTGTAAATCTCTCAAGTTTATAACTGATAAAATACTTTCTTGTAAGTGTACACATATATGTGTGCACACACAGACACATACACAAACACACTTGGAAACCACAGATTTATTTAAAATTGGACGTAAAACATGAGGAATCTTAGAACAGTTACATTTATTTATTTAATTGATTGCAGAAGGCGGAGCTGCAATGATTATTAGGTTAAACAACAGTAGTGATCTATTTTCTCTTCTGGCTAGAATTACATTGTGATATTCTGCTGATTCTCAATATTTCTTTCATTTCTATTTATTATAAATGTAGTGGGAATACACAAGTGTACTGACAGCCTCTTCATTTTTTTAATCATGTGCAAGTGAAAATTTATCTTGATTTAAAGGTCAAAATTTAGATAAGATAAAAGTTGTTTCAGGTAGGCTAACTGAGCAAACATTTTAATAGAAGTTAGTGAAAGAAAGTATGTGCAAACGATGTGTGATATAAATCATCTTAAATGTGCTGGGTCAGTTGGGTTTAGAGACTGGTATCTGCAGATGTGTTTTTCACATTTTCCTTTGCATAACTGGACACATACGAATTGGATTTGACTTTTTCAGTAATCAGTAAACCTCCTTTTATACATTAGTTTCTATAAAATGGGTACCCAGACAATATGTTTTGAATGTTTTTACATGCAAACTTGTAGTTCTGCATCGTCTCCTTTCTGGGGAAGCAGCTACATTATGTGTGTCGTGCCAGCATTCATTTTCAATAAAAAGTGAATCTGTTCATAATGTGAGTAAAGGGATTGTTTTGTCATACAGCTGATGTTATACAGACTGTAATATCATTTTAATGATGTCTATTTAAATTTGAGTTTGTTTATTAATGGCTGCAGTCCACCAACAACATCTGTAAAAACAGAGATGATTTCACTGTGAACTCTAGAGCTCTATATGTGTCACCATGTTTGTATTTAATCTGCTCAGTGTTGTTTCTATAATATGCTCTTTAGAATCAAAGACAATTTATGTTAAAGGTTTCCCCACTTAATGCTATTGATGTGTAGTTAGTTGGGTATGGAATGTTTTTCTTTGCAGATGATGCAATATCACCATTTTTAAATCTTTAAAGTCATCCAGAGGAATTAAATTCCACTATCTGCATAATCTGTTTTTGCAACAGTTCATTCTTATGTTTCTGAGTAATTAAAACGCGTATGTCCTTTGTAGCAGTGTTTTATCAAACATGTACAAAGAAACTGAAGTTTTAAAGTTGCAGTTATTCTGACTGGGGAAATTAATTTACCAAGTTTCATACATGTGTAAGGATAGAGTACTTTGTCCCTGTATTTGATGTAAATGAGTTAAATGTACCCATACTTAATAAGTGCTATCAGCATTAACGAAGTAATATGTTGATATCATCACTACAGAGCTGAAGAAACATCAGCTCTAAATTTAGAGGAGCCTTGATGACTTCAGCATAACTGAGAGTTGAATTTGGTCCTGTGCTGATATAACTGGTTATATCCCTGGTTGTAGATACTCCGCATACTGAATATCAGTTACTTATCATCAGCCCAGCACTCTCTTAGCAAATTCTGTTTCCCTAGTGATCACTTACCAAGTGATTTCTCTTCTTTCCTTTCACTTGAGGGAGAATGTTGTCTGTCCTGTATGTTGTCATTGCTTTCCAATTCTGAAACTAAAATTTTGGGGGAGGGGAGGGAAAAGGAGCACCACTACCCGGCTATTAATATAATGTTTGCTATTGCACTGATTTTGCATTACCTCCCACTGAGCAAAGCGTGGAGTAGCATTAGCGCTGCCTTGTCTGCTCATCACTTTGGCGAGAGGAAAATTCCTCAATAGCAGACAATGTTGCATATGTCAGGAAGTTAAAAATATGCCCGGTTCTAAACCTCTATTTCAGATTATATTTTACTGTAACCAACCAGGGTCAGACCTACCATCAAATGGCACTTGGAAATATCGCTTTCTGCAACTCTGCTGAAAGCCTCATGTTATCAAACGTGTTTGCTTGACCTGGCAAAAATGTACACTAATATGTAGCATCTGAAGGTGTTTGCTTTTGTTTTTGCAGTTTATGAAGAGAACTGGTGGATTATCTGTAATATGGCAATAGCAGATCTGACAGATTACAGATCATTTTTACAGCTGTCCCTCTACAAACTGACTGAATACTAGAGTATAAAATGGGGGATGGGCAAAATGGGACAAAAGACGCCTGTCCTATCTCCATTATTTTTAATGGATGTAGGGTTTTTTTTCCCCTTGGGATGTTGTTGGCTAAGGTTCTTCATAACATTTTGTCCAGGATTAATAAAGTATTGAAATTTCTAGATGATGTTATCAAAACAATTGTGTTCATTGCTGAATTATTACTAATTTTGGTTGCAATTGGTTGGAGAAATGTACAAACATATTTAACTTTAACATATTTGATAATATTTTAATGATTTAGAATGCAATTCTACATGACATTTGGAGCTAACTGAAGAAGCAGCATTAATAGTACCATAGAGTATAATGTCTTATGGAGATGTAATCATAAGCAGCCCATGTACATGGGGTATAAAATAAGACCAGTCACTGTGCTTGGAATGGAAAACAATGAGCTTACAAGCAGAAGATCTTAAGTTTGTAGCTGAAAAATTAGCACCTGGAAACAATGCATGGCATAGAGAAATGGGAAAAATCTCTGTTAAAAAAAAAAAAAGAGAGAGAGTTTTGAGTTGAAAAGCATATGACTGCACCAGCTCCTAGCCTCCTAGTCTGCTTTGGAACATGACTTGGCATTGGAAAAACAAAAAAGTAACTTGTCAGTCTCCCATTTAGTGTCTTGTTCTGTTACTGGCTGCATTTGTTAGTAGGATGAGTAATAATTCCCACAATTTGCGTGGTTCTCTGCATTGCTGGAAATGCAAAGCAGTTTTGATTGAATCAATTCCGGTCCTGCTGTTTCTTCTGAGAAAGATGATGAAGGAGACCATGAATATCTCTTAGCCCTTGATAAAACAACGTTTGACGATTGGAATCCTAAATTTTAACTGGGAAAATAAAGCATCTCCAAAACTTTCTTTTGAAACATTTTATGTATTCCTCCTTGGTGATTCATCTTTAATTAGTGATTATGTTTATTGCATTTTTTTAAAAACATAGCCAGTTACCTCCTTCTCTTGAAAAGGATTTTCTCATGATGTGGTTAGCGGTATGCGAAGGTGGCTCTTGCTCACTTTACTAATGGGTTTGAACACTAGATGTCCTCACTATTAGCCTTGACATGGCTTCAAAAGAGCAGAGTTTGTAAGCTCTTGTACTTCTTTATTCCAGGGATGTAATTTTGAGTCCTTTAAGCGGTGCAGGTTGATGCAATATTTAGTACTGTGCAAAGCAGAGACAGGCAGCCAATTTTGCTTCAGCATCTCTTCTACCACTGGTCTGGATCTTCACTACCTCCTCAGTGAGGGAACAGAGAAAAGAATTTTATTCCTTTGTCTCGTGCAGTCATAGTCTCCCTTGAAGGAAAGAAACAGATGACAAAAGGTGTATCCATTTGTGTTTGTGCATTTAAACACATATAATTAAACACAGAGCTAATATGCTCTTCTGTGTGCAAGACTGACAAATCCATTTGGTACGCTCCAGATAAAAACTTAGGTGGAAGAGGGGTTAATGTTTCCCACTGGTGGCTTTGCAAAGCAAAAATCTTTGTTATAGGAAAGCATTATACTCGAGCCTTAGCTGCAAATGAAGAGAAGCCCCTGGAATTTCTGTCACTTGTTGCAAAGGCTGTAGGGCCAGGTCAGCAGGGCTGGAGATAGCTACAGCGGGATATGCCTGAACAGGTTATTCAGAGAAACTGCAGATTTCTAGGTGACCTTCTGGATTTAGAAGAGATAATATTATGTGGAATTATGCCTGTTGTTGGTTTTTAAGTGTGTTCACTCTGTGTGTAAAACCAGGTCTGAAATGCTGCTTTGTGATAAAAAAAAAATCCCAAAGTACTTCTCACAAGCTGTGTGAGCATTTTAAGTGTCTTCAAATTTAATGTGTTAGAAGTCCCTGCTTAGAACAGTTAAAAACACAAACACACATGCCAAAATTACCTTTATGTAAAAATAACACTGCAACTACATTATCAAAGAAAGATAAAAGGAAAGACAGGAGGATAGTGTTACTGTATGGTCAGAGTTAATCTTTTATTGTTGCCTTTAATTATGAACGTCCATATTTTCAGAAGCTTCAGTTCTTTTAATTTAATTTTTAGTGTAAATTACCTGAGTTCCTATTGGGCATATTTTCTTGTAACACTATTTTACTTCAAGGTACTGAACTGTAATGACAAATTTTGCGTAAGACTATAGTATACTAAAGTGCTGTATTTATCAGTATTATTTAAAACAGAACATAACCCAACAAAGAGTGTTAGAAATACAAATCCTACTGAGGTCCAGTGGAGACTTGTGGTCTTAAATACCTTAATGCTTCCCTATAACTACCAATGATTCCCCTGTAATCTTGTTCTTTCATTAGTAATCCTCATTCCTCATATATTCGATTTGTGTATGCACAGCACATCTTAATTCTTCATTGCATTTTCTTACTTACTGGATTCCAGAACATATTGCAGTTAAATACAATGGGAAAGAGAATTGTATGTAATGGTCAGTAAAGCACTATTCCCACTAACAAACAGAGCTAAAAAAAATACTAGGTAAGAGAACAATTCTTTTCAGATAAGATGTGTAATTATGGAATCAGTGAAGCAGAGATACAGCCAAATAGTCTGAAAAGGAAGAAGCTGCAGAAAAAGCTTCTGAATTATAAAGGGAAAATTCTTTGCAGGGGCATTAAGAAAATTCTGTAAAACTGGAAGAAACAATTTGGGATCAGCTGATTAAATCAGTGGAAAAAAAGTAAATCTTTGAATCTTTGAAAACGAGGACTTTTAGTTGATGTTTGAAATGTCTGAAAGGACTTGAGGTTTTGTGAGGAAGCATGAAATCCACCCTTACCTTTATTTAAAAGAAATGCTTTCAGAATAGAAGATGGATTTCTTTCCTCCCTGAAACTGGAAGATTCCGTAATAGTAAATACTCAATAGATGAAAACATCCCAAACCTCTCTTTGCTTCCTACAGTATAGCTTGACTCCTGAACCTTTGCAGCAAGGGAATTTGGGGGTTTTGACTGTGGTGGGAATGGAATCATTGAGGTTCCTCACACCCCTCGTACCCCTGCCGTACAGCTTCAGTAACTCCACAGCTGGAGAACATTTTGCCTGCACTGGTTATGTTACGGCCTGAGGAAACACAGTGCAGCATGCTGTCTACATTGGTCTGCAGCTTAAGCACGTGTGAGTTTTCTTCACCAGGAACCCTAGAAATACTCTCTGTTCATGGGTCTGAATATAAGCGGAGAATATCACTTCCACACATCTATATTCTGTGGAAAAAACACTGCGAGTGTTCTTATGGTAGGGAAGCTGGTGATTTAGGGAAACCTGGTGTGTTGAGATCAGCTGAAATTTCGGCTAGATTCCCTGCTCAGGTAGCGTACTGATGGTAATTGATAGGCTTTGGCCAGTGACGGGTTTGGCTTGTGACTCTTCAAAGCGATCTGCTTAGCCAGTAAAAGTGTTGCATGAGTTTTGTATTGAAAGACATAAAAGTAAGTCATTATTGCTAAAGAAAGTCAAGTGAGGAAATTCTCTTTATGTTTACAGTGTAGATTTTCATTATTAAAAGTTCTTGAAGTCTCAGGAGGATGAAACTGCAGTGTGATAGCACATGAGAACTAACTTTTGATGAGTGCAAAGAGATGGCTTATGCAATAACTTGCTTTAGCACACTAGAACCCTGTAAAATTTTTAAAATATATTTGAGCATCTCCTTTATGTTCCAGTTTAGTGTATTGCAGTAAATTAGAAGAGATGATCTTATTTTTAATCTAAAACATAATAAAACTTTGTTTGAGACCGAGTGATAATTTTTACCGAAACATTAATTTTGAGGCACAGATATATATGTATTTCTAATGCTAATAGTGGAAACATCTGGGCTTGAAATAGCAAAATGAATTATGCTTTTAAAAGAAATATTAGACAACAATTACTAACTAGTCCTAAATTTTGTTGGTGTATAGTAACTAATAAGACAATACAATGAGGCAAAATTGCTTATCTTTAAAGCTTCTAAATCAGTAAAAGCCCTTCAAAAATCCTGAGATTCTGTAGTCACTGCTGATTTCTAGATTTTTTTCCCCAAACAATAGAGGCTAATCTTTGTCCTTTCTGTATTTAATCTCTGCTCCGGAAGATCTCCTAGTTCTTTCTTTTGGATGAAGTATTTACAGTGTCCTGATGTACAATGTTACATAACAGTTCTGCGAAACACTTGTTTTTCCAAAGACTGATCTTCAGCACTGTTCTTATATAAGGAGTAATTACAAAATAGGAATTAATGAACTAGCAGTCTCCATCTGTGATTTCTCTTTCTTCCGTGTGCGTGTATAAGCATAAAGAAATGATGGAAATAAGTAATAGCATTGATCTTTTCTATCACTGGACACCCTGGTTTTGTTACTTTTCAGGTGAAAGCCCAGTAGCAAGGCATATGCTCCACTTTAATCAGAAGTACTCGTCACTTGATGAAACTCTGCGGACTCTGTAATGCAGGAGGTCAGACTAGATTATCATATTGGTTCCTTCTTGGCCTTAAATCCTATGAATGAAATTCTAACCTTATGTGGGAAGGTCTTCTGTAGAAATGCATTATTTATGCATGCTTGGAATTTCAATATTTTGGGGGTTTGTTAGAAAGAGAATGGCTAGAGTATAAAGTGACTGTAGGTCTGTAGAAGGATCAGCTTACGCAGATCTTGTCACCTTTCTACAGAGTTTAACTTTCATGTAGCAGTGGTTTTATCGTTGCCCCCCTGCCGTACAGCCCTTAATGTGAATCCCATTGAGATAAATAGGAGATTTTAGATCAAGTTCCTGTTATCCGGTATCATACTGATGTGCAATCTCAGTACCACCAGATTTCAATTTTCTTCGGAGTTAGTAATTTTCAAACTGATTTGAAACTGAAACAACAAACAATAATTCAAAGATCTATTACTCAGAAATCTGAAGGTACTCCCATTAGTTATTTTTGTTGCTTTGTACAATTATTGTATAGTGTGTTTTTACCTTGTTTTTATGAAGTGGACTATTAATTAGTTACATGGAAAAAGCAAAGCAAATACAGTACCATTCCAGCTTCTCATTGCTTGTGAAATTACTTTTATGCTGTGTTCTTTATACTAAACTGCTTTATCAGTTGCGGCTCTCAACAGTTCGGTGAGGGAAGTAAGCAGAATCTCGCTCTTAACAAGGGAGATGATGGCAGTAGGCTGTACAGAGGCAGCAGAGCTACAGGCTATTGCTGGTTGTTGGGTTTTGCTCCTTCTCAGCCAAATAACCATATATTTTTCTGGCCAGCCTTCTAAGCTGAAGGCATTACCATGAAGCTTTTCAAGGGAGCCATTAACTGTGAAAAAGAAGATTAGCTCATTTACTAGAGTGTGTGTTGAGTACTCTGAAAGCTGATACTCAGCTCTTTCCTATACGATAGAATTTGTGCAAGACCTTGAACAAGTCACTTAGGTGGAGTTCTCGTTCCATTTAAACCCGTACTAGTTGTGCCATTGATTTTAATGGAGCTGCGATTTCTTCTTCTGTCATAGTTTCCCAGCATGAAAAATGAGAGAAATAGGGAAGTATTATTTCCCTAAGGGTGTTGTGAATATGTTAGTGAGCAGTAAGCACCGAAGGTGGTAGGACTGGCCAAATGAGTGCCGGAGTTTGATCCAGGACATGTAAATTACTGACGTGATCATTTTAAAACCTGGTGTTTTTACCAATAGCACTAATCCTTATATTCCAAAAAGAACAATCTTCTTCTAAGACCGCTTGGCTGCAGGACTGAAGAGGCTTGAAATAATTTGTATCTACGGAATACATTTTTTACGTTTATTTAGTCAGTGTGAGAATATCACTTCTCAAGGGGAAGTAAATGCACCTACTGTCATTTGAGATAAAGAAAAGTTTTACTGTTTGGGGGAAAAAAAGCCGTAATGAGTCACTTATTGTTAATGGGTATGTGGGAAAATACCATGCAATGGTATTTGTAAGCAATTGGCATGTAAGCATGCCACTGTCACTTAGATGAAACTATATGTTATTAAATAACACACAAAAGGTGTTTTGCTATCCATGGGGGAAAAACAGAAGCACACTCATCATATTTTCAGTTCAGTGCGAAGTTGCTTTTTCTTTTTGAATGCTGTCAGCCACTAACTAAAAAATACTAAATGCTGTAAGCCACCTGCGTTATAGTAATTGAATAAAATAAATAAATCTGAGCCAGGTATTTTTTGTGAAAATGCAACCCATAGCTGCCTTCTTATATCATTCCTTTATTTGTCTGACCCTGATGTCTCTTCCTGTAGAATTAAGTCTAGTTAAAATACATTTATATTAACTAATCCAGTCTGTTCATGATGCTCTTCTAGTTCTGTAGTTTGCAGTCATGGCTTGATTAGCCATCCTGCTTCTAAATCCTTTTCTTGAGAATGGCTTTGAATTAATTTTCTTTTATTTTCATGCTGATCATCTTGTGCCATAATCGCTGAACGGAAAAATAGTTTCTCATTATTCTTATATTATTCTTATATTAAACGTTTTGTCTTTCTACCCTGAATTTCTGCTTTTAGACATGTTTTATGCTATAGCTAACTATGAGTTTGTATGCTGCTAACATAATAGAGTCCTGATCTCAGACAGAGTTCTAGAGGCCACTGTAGTACAAACAGTGATATAACTATGTATTTATTAAAGCCTTACTGTTACAATCTGAGCAATTTTGAAATACAACTTGTTAATTAGTTTTATTTAATGGGTTTTTTGCTGGATATTGTCTGTGTGACTACATTGCAAGCTGAATCACTCTAATGTTGTTACTGAAAATTCTCAGAAGTGCGGACCTCTTCTTTTTTTTTTTGCCAGGATAGATTATTAAGGGCATAATCATTAGAAGCAGCTGAAGTGTGTTTCTGTTTGAAAAATAAGATAATAAAAATGGTAGTAGTTTGTTCAAGTGATCGTTCCTTGTGTGTGTTCTTTTTAGTGTACAACAGAAGTTAGTCATGTAGAAGCCCAAGGAGATCAAAGGGAGAGAGCCAGATGCTATTACCATTATTTCTTATTGTTCTTAAATAAATGCAATTGTTTAATAGGAGACACATCTCTGAGTAAATTAACTGTATCATTATTACTGAAGCTATAGTTAAGAGACAAAAGCGATGTTGCATAGCTACCACTAAGGATCTTTACATACCACACCGTTCTGCCTTCCTTCTGTTTGCAGTGATGTAAAGGTGACCAATGAAGCAAAAATGGTCTCATGATTTTTCCTTATATTTTATTTGTTTTCAGTTTTATTTGTCATTGTATTCCTTCTCATTAGCGAAGTGAGTTGCATGAGACATTATGAGATGCAAGTCCACTGAAAGCTCTATGTTCAGTCTTAGCTTGGATGCGACTGTGTGATGCATTCTGCAGTTGACAGGTGAGCAGAGCTCTGAGGAAAGCATTTAAATGGCTACAGAATACTATTTTCTTATTGCATGCATTTTAAAAAGAGGATTTGTACTTTGTGTTGAGTGCTTCGCCTTGCCTGTTTCCCAAGAGAGGGCTGCTTGGTTGCTTACTTCAGTTTAGTACAGTGGTGTTGCAGCTGTGATGATCTATGGATGAGAGTGAAGCAAGAGTTTCGTAGAAAGAGGTGATGTCTTTCATCAGAAGGACTGAAAGAGTTTGAAAAATGGAGATGCTTTCAGGCACACATGCGTTCTTTGGGCTTTTTTGCCCCAAAACAAGTCTTTTGCCCCCAGTCATAACAGCTGGTCTACTAAAAGGTATTACCTCTTGCTGTATGTTTTGCATTTTGATCTAGAAATTTATTTCCTTCACAATATATTGATGTTAACACATATTTTTGTTTGTTTATCACTTTCCTGTATCGACTTTTATTTAGCTGTTAACACATGGATTAGTATTCAGAGCTATCATCTCGACATTTTAAAGTTTAAATCAATTGTTATTGAAGATTCGTTAGGAATTGCTTACAACTCTCTATAGTTTTACTTTTTGGGGCCATATTTCTCTGTTTCGGGATCCTTAGCACTCTCATGATCGTTGCATTTATGAAGACTTGAGGACTCCTGGTAATGGGTCTTGATCTGTGTATTATTTAAGGAACTACAATACAAACCAGTCAATAAAAAAGCACTTATTTTCTGCTCCGTCACTTAAAATTTGGAATGCTAATTGCACAGAAAATGCCTTGCAATCGTTTTTTTGAAAGTATGTTGTTATTGTAATTATCATCTATTGCTACTGTTATTATAATCATCATTCATTAACCACAGGAATATCACCCACATGGTGTGTTTTTGTTATCAGAATTGTAAGTAGGATATATTTGTTTTTGGACTGTTTATGGTAATGTACAGAGTTAATTTCAGAAGTCTATAGTCAGGGTATGGAAAATACTAGTAAATTATTCTTTCATTTCAATAACTGTAAGAATCTCTGGTAGATATAGTATGTTTAGATTGGAGCTTGTATTTTCAGATTTTTTCTAATGTAATAAAGTGTTGGATGACAAGTGGATGTTTCTCATATCTGAGTATAGTGACTTCACTGCTTTTCTGTTCAGTCATGTGTTAAGTCTCCAAATGGTGGAAATCACCAGTTGAGCGAGGACTGTGGTTTATTTTCTCTTAACAGTGATCGCTGAAGTCCCCCTTTCCTGAATATTCCATGATACAAGACTGCTCATCCAACATGCCTGTTTGCCCCTGTTTTAAAAATATATAAAAGTATTCCTAAGTAAATCTCAGGAACTACCCTTATTTCTATTTTAGTGTGTAACTCTCGATGCTGCTGTTTCTCAACTGCCAGCCTTGGCATGTCAGCAGATGCAGTCAAGTGCTTTCTTTTCCTTTAGACGTTCAGATTTAACGTTTTTTCCCTGCTTCTCTGCTTGGATTTCTTTCCAGTGGTTACCCTCCCCCTCTTCTTTAGTTTACAGACTTCTCCAGCGCTTTTTTTTTCTGTGCTGATTGCAGGAACACCCACCTTTCTGTGGTTTTAGTAGAGCCTTTCATGCTCTTTTCTCCGTACCAGCCCTCTAACCAGATATTTAGGGCAATTATTCTGTTCAGTTTCATTATTCTGCTCCCACAACTACAGTAATAGCCCACTTGAAAGATCACTTGGCTTCTTTTACTGTTGAGACTGCTTGCTAGTTCCCAGAATGGCATCTTCACATCCTCTGATCTTCTGTTTCTTTTTTTTTTTCCTGAGTTTTATTTAAATTAAAAAGGGGTAGGGGTTAAAAGGAAAACCACACACATAAATGAGGGGAGAAAAAGAAGCCCAGATATCAAATAGGTGCTTTCAGGAAGGGAAATTCTAACACTGGCAGCTTGCAGGAGACACAGAGTATCCAATATAATTGTTCAGTACATTATCCACAACAGGACTATAAATAAAAATCCCATGGAGATTCCCAGAGCAAGCATTGCCTGCTCTTTGTTTTGAAGTCAAGTTGAGTATGAATTTTACCTACTTACAAAATAGCACCCAGAAAGCCTTTACTTCTGATTTGTCCAGGCACATTTGTCCGAAACATCTTTGTTAAGCAAATGTTTTAATGCTGTGCATAGACACTTCATATGATATATTTTGTATCACAGTATTAATGTCTCCCAGATTATAGATATCATTTAAATTTAATTCCAAGTATTAAAAAGTCTAACTTCTCTGCCTCCTTTCCTCTTTTGTCTCTTTCTTCTGCTGTTTTCATCCCTACTGTATGAAAGCATTTGGCCTCTTCACCCTCATCTCTTTCTCTGGAATTACTAGGTCAAAGATACACAGGAATATTTCATGCTTAATCCTTGTAGGACAATTACCATCAGATGAGAATTTTAAGACTAGACCTCACTCACTATTTCTTGTTAAACATCCATTTATAATATATGTAGATTCTGTTGTTCTTAGTACTGAAATTGTTTATCTGAGATGAAAATTGTGCATTGTTGTTGAACAATAATCTCTTCAATAAATCTACATGTAACTTGTTCATATCTGTTCCAGTTCTTTCCCTTTTCCTTAATGAATAAAGTATTCTTTCAATTGTACAGCAAAACACAGATAACTTGGTGTAGGGATCTTTTTTCCCCAGATATTGTACCAAACCTACAAAAGGACCATATACTTAAAAAGAAGCAAACAAAACCAAATGCCTCCATACTTTTTCAGTCTTATAAACAGCAAGAATATGCATCTGTGAAGAACTTTATAGCCTTTTACCACTTAAGCACACAGCGTGAACCTATGAAGTGCTTAAATGGCCAGGTATTTCTTACCATAGGTTCCTTAATTACTTTAACTTTTAGAAAGGGTTTTAATTTTTGTCCTTTCAACTGAAGACAGAGCGTGAGCCTGACACTGTATAAAAGGTAACTACTAACAATACTGGTGTTACAGAGGAGAGGATCACCCACATGGGGTAAGAGCTCTATGTGATGCTCCGCTGAGATGAGCCGATGCTTTCTCTCAGTCTGCTTCCTAATGAACAGGTGTCTTGTACCACCATGGTTGCCTTTCTTGTTAGCGGTTTCAGTAGAGAGGCTAATGATAAAACGGGCAGCTCTCAAGGTCAGGGATAAATTACATACCCAGGAGAGTGTGAATGAAAATTGCTTTGCTATTCTCTGTACTGTATCAATTCAGAAGAAAGAGGACTTCACTTATCAGAGCTGTCAGTCCAGCACTTTTCACAGCCATTCAGCTCATTTAAGGAAAACATTGAGGATTCTGAATTTCTTTAATTGTTCTCCTGAATTTCTTTAGTTGTTCTTATACACACAGTCATATTGTGAAAGGGTTCCCTATAACAAAGAGGCTGTTATAAACTGGATATGACAAACCATTTCTATATTCAGAAGGGAGAACTTCTGCTCATTTATTCTTAGTGATAAGATGAACTAGAAAATATGATACAGTCTATGTCTATACTTTTTCATGTAAGTATTGGGTAGCTCACTATTTTGTTTGTAAAAACATGTTCAGAGAGATGAAAGATGAACCCCTCCATTTCTCTATATCTTGGAGGCTGACGCTGCTGATCTACAATGATGTTTTCACATCACTGCCATGATGACTGAGGGATTACATACCTAAAGAAATTTTGTGGCTTTATAAGTATCTTCTCTGAGGCATGAAATGAATTTTGGAGAGAAGTAGGAATAGGGCTTAGGCCCTTATGCCCAGAACAACTCTATTCAGTGGACCATGCTGATTAAGTATGTCTACATTTTCTTAAATTTCATAGGAGTTATTAAATTTCTTGTGTGTCCAACATGCAGAACCTTCCTATCTAATCAGATTTGTTCTTGGTGTATCTTCAAACTACACTGCCTAAACTTTTAGCCATGCAATGAAGTACTTACTTTTCAAGTGATTTTTGCACAGATTAAAAAATTAACTGAGACTATTTACTATGCAAGTTGGGTAGCCCCAGTTATAACAGTTTTGATTTGTCAGAAATAGTCCCACCATCTTTTCTGATTTGTCTTCCATTACTGTACTGGACCATTCAGGTATAGCTTTTTTTAAGCTCATGCTATGTCCTGATTCATCCAGCAGTTCCTGTACCTAGTGAGTGTGAGAAAGCAAACCTCTGTTTTGATGTTCCTTATTAAATAATCTAGAATGAAGCAAAACACAGTGAGCTTCAACTCATCTGTCTCCTAATTGATTTTCAGAGAGAGCACACAGTCCATAGGCAGAATCCCAAGCCATTGGCAGTGTCTATTACTACAAAGTGGGCTTTTCAGCCTTCAGGAGATCATACATACATTATATTTAATCTGTGCATCTAGGCTTAAGTGGAAAAGATAAACTGCCCTGGTATGCTGTCCTTGTGTCTTCCACATTATATTTTTGTGGGATTTACTTCAGATCATGCATTCTAATCAAAACTACTATGTTGTAAAATCTTGTCTCAGTGTAGAGGAGAAAGAGGAAGGAAAATAAAAGATCCTGCTTTTCAGTGGCAGCTAAGGATATATTCTCATTTTCTTTGTTTAGGACCTGTCATGTACATTTTGCAGCTTAATACCTAAGAACTGCTCTTGTGCATTGTCAGTTTGTACCTTTGAACAATTTTAATTCGATAATGGATTCAGAAGTTTTTGCTGTTTTGTATGCAGTGACGAAAGCAGCAGATTATTATTTGATGTCACAGAAAATAATGAATTTAACTAGGTCCTGATCAATCACTCCTAAAAGTTTATGTTTCCTCTGAACCTTAATTTGCTCGTCAGAGACCTGTAGTTGTTTTCTAATGCCACCAAAAGGATGGACTGGACACAGAAATGTTTATATAAAATAGTATGTGGCACCTTTATTAAATCAAAGTGTTACCAGGAATAATTAGCATTCACTGCACCCACTAAACCCTTGTCTTGGGTGAAGAAACTGGAGCATGGCTGCACTGCAACATACAAAGGCTCCCGCAGCAACCAAATAGTTATGAGAAAAGGATGATATTTCCTCGCACAGCCTGCTCACTTTGCCTAGGACCAGCAGGTTCCTCCCCTAGGCACCAGGCAGTGGCTGATTGCTCACGTTTCTGTGTCTGATAGCACACTGACAGCTATAGTTAGTTTTCCTGTAACACAAGCATATTAAAACAGGTGGTTCAGCACATGACTGACAATGAATGCTATGAAAATTAAAGATCCTGCTATCTTTAATTACCTACTTCTTTCCAAGAATTTCTGGATTTCTAGGATTTGAGAGTCAAATAGCTGAGATTTTGGGAAACAGGTTTTGGTTTGCAATAGCATGCAAGAATTAGGCTATAAAATCATTAATATGACAGCAGGTACAATTCTCCCACTCATGAAGCAGTATGACGAAGGTGGTACATGTGACTTGCAAGATGAGCCCATACTAACAGCCTCTAAAATGTAAGGGCTTCTTCCATCTGTCCCCTTTGTCTGTCACCTTAGTGTTGTTCTGTCTTGAGATACTCAATTTGTAGCTGGCATAGACTAGTAGTCTTATCTCAGTTTTGTTTGTATCTATTATCAAAAAGACTTTTCATTTTGTGCTAATAAATATAGATGCAGTTCATCAAAATGTTATGCCTAAGGGATAAAAAACTATTTATTTTGCATGGCTGATTCTTGTTCAGACTGAAATAAGTTAATTAGCTTCCACAAAAAATAAGAATTTGTACAGTCTTTGTGAAGAACCAGCTACTTTTAAAAGACAAGCTTTGAAAGCAGGAGCTCATTTAGTAATCTCTGGGTAGAAAGTTGGAAAAAAATTTAGCTGAAACTAGGATTAATTTATTATAAATAAAGAGGGTGAGTATTTATTTCTAAGAATGAAAAACATTTGCTGGTGAAGATCAAAGTACACATTCCTACAACAGATCTTTTTGATGGTCCTGATTTCTAGCTTCCTAAAGTTAAAAGTGTGCTTTTCTAAGCTAACACATTTTTTGAAAACCTGGACGTAGAGAAGAGAGAGCCTCAGGAATATAGTAAGTATCATGCTAACTGAAGATGATACTATGAGGAGAACAGGAAAAAGTCATTCCTGCTATCTTCAAAAGACCAATTTTCTCTGTTTCTCTGCTGTAGACAAAAACGCCTTTCTTCCAAATTCTCTGTAAAAGTTTTATTATAAATAATTGAGAAATTTTAATCAAAGTCACCTCTGAGGTCACCAGATCAAACATTTCTTCTGCCTATTCTTGACCCTTGAATTTTTCATGCAAAGAAACTACCTTTGTGTTTAAAGGTAGTCTCTCTTATGATGTAGTTACCTACTGTAGATCAAAAGCTTACTCATAAAAAAGTAAAAACGGAAATAGTTGAAGCTCTATAGCTCATAGGATAAGAATAGAACTTGCCTCAGATACCCAGCAAATATAACATTTGGCATGATTAATCAGGAAGTGCATTAAATTAATTATTTTCTGTGCCATCAAACTGCTGCTTCTGTCACCACATATAGAATAGCAAAAACTTTTGGATTCATTATTACAATGAAATTGTTCAAAGATTCATGAGCACAATCTTTAGGGGGAAATTAGACCTGAATGATAGTGACTGAAGCTCTACTATAAATACCACCATACAAGTATATGTTATTTCTTTAATATAAGCTTTAAGAGAGTTCAGAAAGTGCTGAAGAGGACTACTGAGGACAGAATTGCTAGTATAAAATTCTACCTCTGTCCTGTTAGAACATTCTAATGGTAAACTGATATAATCAGATAAAAGAGAAAGTAAAAATAGTAAAAAAAAAAGGTAAAGAAAGTAAAAATTGAAAGAAAGTGAGTTATTTTTCTAGTGTTGAGATTTCCTAATAAGACACTATTACTGAAGATCTGTGGGAAAAGTTTCATATAGACTGACACAAGAATAGAGCCATAGAAGCGGGAAGGCAGAAAAGTTCTTTCGTGTGTGACCCATTTCAAGACTGGTACTCGGAGCTAAGACTGGGCTGGTGCCCTGCAAAGATGACTTTTACCCCTTCAACCTACAGACCTGCTAAGGGGAGCAGAGCAGGGAGAAGCACGAGATACAGCCCTGCTGCCTCTTCTCCATCACAACAGTCACCAGCTGTAGCTCTTTAACTGCACACAACCACACCTGTGCTGCCAAAGCAAATAAATACTGCACCATGGGTGACAGGGCCTGATGTATGGCCAAAAGCAATGCTGGTGGTTCCAGTTTGGCCTGTTCAAGTCTTCAGAGCAAACACAAATATGAGGTTTTTTATCTATGCCCTTATATGTATGCTTATTTTTTTCCTTTTGGTAGTGATGTGAAGCTAAATTAGATCAGTTTCTGCAGGTATCGAGGAGGGTGCTATGCCTTAACTCAAATTTCCCATCCTTTCTTTTGGCAGTCGCAGTGTGTAAGTTAAGTTTCCTGTGGTATTAATGACAACAAGAGTTGTCTGGACAGATCCAGCCTGTGGAGCTCTCTATGTGGATACTAAATTTTGCTCTGCATGTTGAAAGGAGGTTAGGTGATAGTCAGCCTGTTGCAAAACCATCTCTTCCAGGAATTTAAGTCTTAATGGATCTGGTCTCTTTTTTTTTTTTTTTTCTGGTAAGGGTTTTATTTGCCCAGCTAATCTAAAAATTTCCAAAGGATGTGCATGCAATTAAACCCACCCTTTTCAATTATTAGTGTCAACAGATTTCCCAGGCTGGATACTCTTTAGCTGATTTAACTAATCTTAAAACTAAGCATATATGTTTATAGGTACCCTTCTTAATGTTAGCTATTATATACAGACAAAAAAAACACACCTAAAATACATTACGTTAGAAATGCATGCTAGTTACCCCAGCCATACCCATGGCAAAGAGAGGCTTCTCTAAGACTGAAACCCTTGTGATCCATTACTATGGATCTACCTAGCTTTATCAGAAGGTTTGGAAAATGTTACAGCTTCTAGGATGCTAATTTACTTTGTTTTTGATATTTGAATGTTTTCTTAGTGCTTTCTTTAAGCAGTTGCTGGTCTTGTTCTAATATTTTGAAACCTTTCTCAACCTCTTCTTTTTTGCTTTTCTTAATTCTCCAGCAACCAGATTTGTGCTTTTATTTTACCTAGCCAAGTGCTCCCAACTGCCAAATCTGGTGCAAATGGCATGGTAACATTTAGTTCGTTGGGCTGGTACAGTCAAATTAGAAAAGAACTAACTCCTCTCCCAGCTACTGCATAAATGAAAAAGCGTAGGTTGTTCCCAAATGTGTACACAACTGAATTTCTCACTACTCAGTGATTATTTAAACATTCACTACCTTGGTAGTGAAGCCATTGGTTTCATTGTTTTTGCAGGCTAGAAATGATCACATTAAAGAACTTCCCTTGGATCTTCCTTTGTGTTGTTGTGGAGGCTTAATGTGGATTATATAGTCTGTAATGACAGATATTGTCATAGATATGCTCCCAGTGAAATGCAGACTTCTTGCTGTCTCTTGTTTCGTGAAAGACTTATTTAGTCACAGCAGGACTGGCTGAATTCTAATTTTAGCCTTTATAATAAGGAATAACTTCTTTCTTACACTAGCTCACTTTGTCTCTTTGATTTTCATCTTAAAAATATCTCTGACAAAATCTTGGCCCTGCTAAAGGTCCAGGAAAGCACTATCATTCATTTAAATGAGCTAACTTTTCCCTGTCTTCCCCCCACTGTGGAAGTACTTGTTTAATGTTTCCATACCTGTGCTGAGATTTCTCTTCTATATCCTGAGCTGAAGGACGTTCAAAGATCATGCTATGCATTTGGCAGGTGAGGCCTATGAGTGGTCTGATCAGCTCCATAATATGAGTGGTGCTCTTGGAAATCAACTTGGTGAACGTTACCTCTTATTTTTGTTTTTGCTTATCTGCTCAAGCTACTTTAACACAACAGTCTGGGAGAGCAGGAATATCAAAGCGCCTTCCAAACAGAGGTAAGCAACCCAGGTTACTGATGAGGAGCTGCTCATCTCCTGATTGTGGGAACCCTGGCCAAACCCCATGTGCTGACAGGCCATAGCTTGTCATGGGGAGAGGTTCTGTGCACCGGGCACAGGCTCCTGAATATTGCTATTTTTGATATTATACAGCAAAATTAATTTTGCTGCGAGAGATGTGCTAGATGTCAGTGAGGGGAAAATGTACAGATATAACTTGAGCTGGACTGATTGCTCGCAAGTGTAGTAACAGGCTGCTGCTGCTGCTCCCCTGCTAAGTTTTTGGAACTAATGCCCAGGCTCGCTCCTAACTTCGATGGCCTGAGTTAAATGAATTTATTGGCTTCAGTCCTTGTCCAAAAAGATATCCTTTTTTACTTCAAAAGCCACCACAATTGCTACTAACTGGGAATAACTGAAATATTTGTCGATACCATCACAGGGAAAAAATCAGAAATGAATGGGCTTAAAGACTGAACTGAGGAATATTCACAAGTATGTTGAAATGTGCTACTGGGAACAGAATCACTGATCACTAGGAAATGACATTTTAAAAAAATGAGGGTTTTTTAGTGTTTTTAAAAAACACCTTAAATAGTTTTCCTGAAAGCTTAAAGAATCATGGTTTCTGTCCTTACAAAAAAAAGCATATTTAAACACCTTATGATTGTTACTCTTTAAAAAAAAAATGCTAGTTTATTTTGATTTTTGCATATTATAATGTTTGAAATACTTGAAATGTAATAAAAAATACAGCCTACTAAACTCAGTAGTCTATATAAGAAAAAATTCCCAAATGAAAGCCCTAACAACAGTCAAGCACTGACAAGTATTTATAATTCTGAGATCTCACTCAAAGTATGAAGTTCATGGAAAACTTTTTTGAGGTGTTTTAGTGGCGCTGAGAAATTCAATGGAAGAAAGACAAAGTTTGGAGTAATTGTATTGTTTAATTCATGTTTCATTAAATTCAGATTCATTTAGTTTGCTATTTTGCTAGCCATTATGTTCTTCTGAAAATACAGCATTAAGAGAGATCCATTTTGGTCTGCTGTGGGGTTTTTGTTTTGTTTGTTTTTTGCTTTTCTTTTTCCTTAGCATACATGTACGCGCACAAAATTCCTCGGCTGCTTTTTACTTCTCTAGTTTGCTTTCACTGCGTGTGTATAATTATGTGTTCATGTTGTCATGGCAATTGAAACGGGAGTTGTTGGAGTGGAAATCACTTGCTGTAGCCTGGAATGTAGAAGTCCGGTTTAAGAATAGCATGTGACTGTATTGTTGGTTTAAGGTTGATGTGACCAGAGGTTACATATATTGATGTTTCTGAAAAATTTTTAATTGGTTAGCTAGTATTTAGAAGATTTACAAGTTTTAAGATTACTGAGCATTATATCTTCATGCATTGGAATATCTAATTCAGGCTATTTACAAAGTAAGGTGTTTTTTCAGGACTTGATGCTGTAGTCCTAATGTAAGCAAGTTCATCCTCATTTCATAACCTCTGAGGCGTTTGCAATGAGGTTTCATGTTTGGTTGATGACACCCGAAGGTTAAGTCTTAGATCACTGTGTCTTGAAATGCTTGAAACCCTTGAGTTGCAAAAGACTAACTAGTGGAAGGAAGGAAAAGAGGAAGGATTAGGAAGAAAGGTCCAGGATTGTTATTTAGTCCTGGCAGGACAGGGGATCCTGCAAGAAGGGTAAAATGGGACAGGGTCATCGCTGGTTTTATTTTGCTTAGTGTTCCAGCTTCGTAAAGTTTGGGGACAAGTTCTTTGGGGACATAAGTCTTGACTTATGATAGGGTATGACAAAACTATATTTTCACCTACTTCTGTGTCTCCCCCTTTTTTTTTTTTTTTTTTGGTAACAGGAGGAAACAAGTCTGGAAGAAACCTTAAGAAGTCGTTTTAAAAACAGAATCTGTTATAACCAGAACATTCCTGACAGTCACTTTTCTAACCAGCTGCTAAAGCTGTGTAGGGATTGTGTGTTTTCCTTGCATGTCTGTCCTTAGCTCTGCAAAGTTTTCTTGATGTCTTACTCAGATCTCCATGGCTGGAATGTAAGTGCATATTTCTGTTCTATTCAACTGTTGGTTTTTTTGTTTTGTTTTGTTTTTTAAGTCTTTTTTTAGAATAAGCTCTGTTCTTTTTCAGTTTTTTCTTAGAGGTTGTTTTCTAGACTACCCCCAGCTACACCTTATTTTTAACTTACAGCCAGTGTCCACAACTAAGGGAACCGCTTGAGGCCTTATCAAAAACAAGTAAAGCAAAAAGTTAAATTCTGGTGACATAAAGAGCATACTTTACACTGTCTATAACACTTCTTGTATGACACCTGCTTTTATTTGCAATAGCTTTGTAGATTTGGATTTAGATTCTGATGCAGATCCTTCAGTGCAGAACTATTATGTAGCAACCTGTTTCTCACCCTACATTTCCGCAGCTGATTATTTCGAAGTGTAGTGCCTTATTATAGGTGTTGTACTTATCTTTGAATTGTAGTTAATCTTTTTCAGACCATTTCTACTAATATCTTTCAGGGTCCTAATGGTGTCCCTCAATGGGCCTGCAGCCCCTCTTAGCTTAGTGTTACCTGCAAATGTTATGGGACTAGTCTCTCTTCTGTCATCGAGTTTAATGATGAAAATAATGAATAGCACTGGATTTTGTGCCAAGAACTCCATTTGATAGCTTTTTCCTTTTAGACAGTGAATTGCTGATAGCTATAACAATATAGTTTTTTTTCTGTAGCTATTTACCCTGTAGTAAGGCTATTTAGACCATGTCTCCTGGTTAGACCATGAGAAAGTCTTGTGAGATGATACCAAAAGTCTTCCTAAAATCATGATACATGACATCAAGTATTTCCCTGTATCACAAGGCTTGTTACTTTGTCATGACTTTTTCTTGACGAATCCATGTTCATAGTTACTCATTTCCTTGTCTTTTAGGTGATTTATAAACAGTGACAGTAAAGAAAGTTTAAATGAGCCAATCTATAATTTCTTTTTCCTCCTCCCACTTCCTCTCCTCCTTTTACAGCAGGCGTTATTTTTGCTCTTTTAAAGGCTTTTGCCCCCATATCCATCCATCATATGCTTTCAAAAATAATTCTAAAGGTAACAACTTTCAAGCAGTAACAGCTCTGACATTCATCCACTTCTGTAAGACTTTGGGCAAATGTAATATGGCTGGGCCAGTATCAAACTATTTGACCTGCATATTTTTTTCTCTAATCTTTTCTTTCTCTGTTCTGTCCTGATATTGCCCCCTTTGTCTGTAGGTTTTAATTGTGGGAGCCAGCTGATTGCAATTGACCTTTCTAGTAACAACTGTCAATAAAGCAGTAAATGCTGCCGATTTCTTGGCATAATCTCTCAATAGCTGCTTTCTTTCCTTTAAGTCGCTGACCAGCCAGTAGTTTTCCTCCCCTTACCATGAGCTGTACTTACCGAATTTCTTCTTATCCTTTGTCTCTTGCTAATTGTACCTCAATTTATTTGTTCACTTCTCTGATTTTGCCTTTGCATACTCACGCTGTTCTTTTATACTTATATTTGACAGTTTGCGCTTTCTGATATTTACCTCTTATGTTTGAGGGTTTTTTGTTCTAAATAAGGAGCTGCCTTTTTTCATTAACTTCTTGTTTCCTTATATCCTGTGTGACCTTGCCTGTCAGTTCTGGGTTTATTAAAATATTCCATCTTAATGTGCATTGTTTTTCTATGCTATTGTCTTACATGCTTTTCTTTTTGTGGCTACATGTAAATTCTGCTCCTCTGATAACTTCGTCAAGTTGCGGTTTGGGTAATTTTATTTCTGTGTCTGTCTTTCTCTTTTAAAGACACTTTAATTTGAAATTAAGGACTACCTAGATTTAGTAGGATTTTTTTTGGTCTTTTAAATAGGAACCTAAAAACTCACTGTTAGAATGAAAGGTTTTTCAAGAAACATCTGGATCAGATGTTCCATGTATTCCCTATTTACAATGGTTTGAGAAACTTGGTCAGAACCATGGAAGCAGTACAATGGAGTCTAAGAAGAGAGATGGAGCTAAGGCCACTTTAAAATGAATAAAGAGGTGGGCTGGGGTGGGTAGGGAGGAGGGAGCCTTTTTTGAAGTGTGGTCTCATACCACGCTTTACATGTGTACTCAGTGGCTTATACTGCCTTCCTATAGGTGGCCGGTGGATTTTGATATACAGCTTCAAAATCCTGAGTGCTCTAGAAATGGCTTCCCAAGAGGGCATGTTGCATTCTGTAGGGCAGCAACTAAGATCAACTGAATCCCTTAAATAGCTTTTATTGTCTAAATGGGAGGGAATTGCTGGCAGAACACTCTTCTCTGGTTGCCTTATGTTGTGAATTTATCTGCTTTACCTGAAGTTATTTAACAGACATTCATACTTTTGCTTTTTGATTTTATGTAGTTAGGAGTCACAAAACAAGCAGGTCTATGTTTTCCCTTGCTCTGATCTATAGCACTGCTTCCTCAAATGCTGTTAATGCTGCTTGGGTTTATCAAGGACAGTGATTTAACATGTTAATAGTACGTGACAGACTCTTTATGCCTATTAGCTCTCTCCCTGCATAGTACAATTACAGCTGAAATGAACCTTCTACAGCCTTAAAGGAAGGAAACTATAAAATGCATGGCTTTACTTATTTATATTTTTTAGAAAAAGGATTCTATTCAAATATATGTAAAATGAGGAATGACTTTACAGCATATGCAGATGCTTCTGCACCCCTTGGTCATAACCTGGGCTAATGATTAGGAATGTTACTTTCTTCACTGTAAAACATGTTTCTTAAATCTATAGGTGCTTTCCATTATTGATAGGAGAATGCTGATACAAATGTTCTTTTTAATGTTCTTCGGCTTTCTGTAAAATTTGATTGCATTTGTTTTCTTTATGTTTTTTCGTTCATTGGTAAGAATGCACATTGGATTTTAATGGAAAGCAAAGTCCAAACTGGAGACTGCAAGTAGGCATTTTGGAATGTTACATTCATGCAGGCCCCAGGGAAACATTTAAGCACCACAGTCCAGTTCTCTAGATGGGCCTTATCGGAAACCGAGACGTTCCATTGCGCACGTATGGCTGATCATGAACGTGATGCCACACCATCTTCTGTGCGTGTCCAAAGTACATTACGAGAGTTATTTTCAAAGATGATTCAGTAAATACATTCAAAAAGCAAATTGGAAAAGAAATTGTGATATGCATTTCAAAAAAAAAAAAAGTTTAGCTTTTAAGTCCATTTATTTCACCAAGAACTAATGGGACAGGTAAGAGCAGTTAGCTATTACGCTGTTAAAAGGGTTTGTGGTCTGTCAAATGTGGTAGATGACTGATTTGGTGGGGAAACGGACTTTGTTTCTTCTCCAGGTTTTTTCTGCTAAGATTATGAGTTGGAGGAAAATGTGACAGTGAGTTTGTGATGTGAAAGTTGAGAACAAACCAAACACATCTCGAACAAAAGCCAATGGCTTTTATGGCTTTTCTACAGTGGGAGTAATTCTGGAATTTGATTGGTTTGGCCCAATATGTGGGCATACATTATTTTATATTTGCGTTACCTTGGTGGACATTTCTTATTCAGAGTGCCTTCTCTGAATTATTTCTGTTAGCTTTGGCAGTGACTGTTATCCTGGAATTAGTGTGTCCAAACAGATTAAGTGCTTACAAGAGCACAGAATGCAGAATTTAAGCTCAGAAAGAGCTTTGTTTGTTTACCTGGGAACTTTAATTTGGATTAACACGTGTTGTCATTGTAATAGTTATTCCACTTTCAAAGTTCTGCTGAAAACTGCTTTAAGAGGTATCAGTTTTGGTTATTACTGGGGCTCACTATTTGACAATTATCAAATATTAATTGAGACAGCCTTTGTATCCACAAAGTTTTGCAGTCTAAAATTACCTCAAATATTTTTTCTTCTGGATCCTTGTGCCAATTACTGGTGCTTTAACCCGGCTATAGGTATTCATCAGGATCTGAACTCATAATACAAAAATAGCCCTTTGACAAAAGGGTAACTGGTTGGGCGAGAAAAATACGTTATCAGCGAGGAGCAGTCCCGCGTGGGGAATGCAGCATTTCCTTTCACATAAATAGCACTACTGGCTGAGCAACGGAATTGGGTTTGTGATTGGGTTGGGCTCCTGCTTCCGAGAGCAACGTTAGTAGTAGTATTATGGTCAAATGTCACGATGCCCTTTCTAGGCAGGTCTGCAGGAGCAGAAGGTGGGACACAAAGGCACAGACCTTTACCCTTAGAGTTTGCCAGAAAACAGAATATCAGTCTTTTGTAAAAGAGGAGTCACCAGTCCCATTTTAGAGATGGGGAAAGTGAGATGAACAGACGGTGTGACTGTAGGTAAATCCCTTGGTCTGTTGCAAAGCAGGGAACAGAGTCCAGGTTTCCTGATTTCCTGACTGGTTGCTTACCACAAAATGAGCGTTCTTGCTGAGCTCTTGTCTAACACTATAATGTACAACATCCAAGTTTCCTTTCTCTTTTAAAATCAATTAAATTATGGCTCTCTTACATAAGCCATCATTAGTGGAATTTTTGAAGTACACATACCATTACCATTAGTTATGGGAAGGACTGGGACTGTATTTCTTGGTCTCTTAAGATGCCCTTCACTGCTGTGAAGCTCCAAGCTAGGACTTTCTGTATGAGTGTTTTTTTCCTGTGCAGACAAACAAGCAAACCAGAAAAAAACCCTGTCATTGCTTTTGATTGATTCTCCAGAGTACATGACCAGCTTACTAAATGCATGTGTCCTACCTGGTCTGTGTTATGTGGGTCCAGCATAGCTGTTGTCTCAGCAGCAGGCAGAGCTTGCACAGGTATTTCTTCTGAAGTGCAGGGTTGCACCTATGTGGTCTCTTTTGGTATGTTGCCTCTCTTCTGACTTTTCTTTTTGGGTACTCAAGGTAAATTGATGCTGTGGTAAAATATATTTTCTGGTTTGGTCTATATGCTCTTAATGTTCAGTTTGCCTTTCTTACTGCTACTGAATGCAGAGCTGATACTTTCAGACAGCCATTTACAATGATTACAAGAGCTCGCTCTTCTGTAACCATTCAGTAGAGCGCCTTGTAGAGGATGTGAAGTTGGGATTAATTGCTAATCACTTAGTAATCATCTTTGCATCTCTAGGATAATGCAAAGATACCATTACCACTAAGGCTTCTACTCACTTCCAAGGGTGGTTTGTATTTGAGCTACTTGGAGGTATGTGCTCTGGCAGTGATTCTTAGTTTTTGCCTTGGCAGCCAAAGCTTAACACATAGCACTGTCTTTATTTTGTCTTTATTTGCAGAAAAGGTGTTTACAATGGTTCACTTAATGTTTCTAAGTACCAATGAACGTACGTTTGTTTTCAGTGGGACTGAAGCTGTAATCCAGCAACGCGCTGGTTTCCGCAGCAAAACTGTGGTTCAGAAGCTCCTGCCCCTACACCAGAGTCTGTAGTCTCCATGTGTACTGTCCAGCTGTTTCTGGGTCTTACCTCACTGAAAAGTGCTCAGCTTTAGTCTGGATTATTTCAGTGTCTGTACACAGACTTTATTCTGTAGAAAGGTGGGTGCTGTGATCTGTTGTGAAGGGGCACAAATCAATGGCTAGCTTCAGTTTTGAAACTGCAGTATCACAGCCCTGTTGAGACTGAAAGGAGAAAACTCAAAATATCTCAGAAAGTTTGGCACATACTGACTTCTCTGTGGTTGTGTAAGTGGGACTTGAAAGCAAATTCCAGACTACTAGACTCTCCCTTGGTACAATGAAAGTGCGGTGCCGGCTACCACTTGCACCTGGGCAACCAACCGTGGGTAAGAGGAAATGGCACGTTCTGTGACTATTAGCTGCTTTCACTGGTGTTTTGGCCTTCAAATACAAATATTTGCATGCTCCTACAGTCTTGCCTTAGTTATGCAAATGTCATGGGAGGGATATGAACACTTCAAGACCTTATGGGAAACAACAGGATGAAGAGGTATTGGGAACCTTGGTGGCTCTTTGTATAAGAGAGTTCTGGATAATTCAGACTCTCTGTTTGGCAAACTGGAAAAATCTTCGTCCTGATAGAAAGCAGTGAATCAGCTAATACATATTTGATTTCAGGAGAGTGAAGTTCTCAGCCTTTGTATCTTTACTTGATCAGCAAAGTAGTTCTTGTAAAGTGAATGCTAATGCTGTGGAAGGTTCTCTGTCTCCTGGGAAGCAACAGAAGAAATGCAGATAATATACTTGCAAAAGTACCTACATACATTATGGGTGGCATTTTACATGCTGTTTTGCACACTGTATAAAACTACATGCCATTTTAGTGAAAGAAATATGCCAGGACTTTCAAGCTCTGAGGGATATTCTTGTTGTATAACTCAGTCGCCCGACTTCTACTAAATTAGTAAGGTTTTGTATAAAAACATAGCGACCCATGGGATGGTAGCTGTTTCTGCAGTTTGATTATAAATGTAATGCCTGTGTGACACCTTTCTGCCAGTGATGTTATGTATGACCCTTCCTGTGTGTGGCTGCAGCTCTCGCAAGTTCTATATTAAACACAATCCTGGGTTACTCGTGAGTGAAATTACTGCAACAGAGTTGGAGGAAAAAGTACACAGGAAGGTTTAAAGCAGAACATGGCGAAGCAAATGCTGCAATTATCTGCAGCTGAAAACAAGTAGCTTTTAATATGTCCATTCACCTAAGAAGGGAGAGAATTATAGACCAAATGCTCTTTCTTTCCCCTTTTCTATCATTTCTCCTCTTCTTTTTTTCCTTTATACAGTTTATCACCCATAATTTCAGGATGTGTTTTGTTTCTTTAAGCTGTTTTATCTATAGGCTTATGAGGTCAGTCATGTGTGAATTCTTTTGTTAGTCACCTCACCTTTTGCCTTGATGATAGAAAATTGATCAGGCCTAAAGTACAAGTTCAATAGACAACCCCCTTGGTCCTTTGTCTAGGAGAATAGCTACCATTGAAGGCCATGAGCAGGTTGCTATTAATATGACAGCCTGCTCTATCTCCCACTGTAATTTATAATGAAATACCTAATCTCCATTATTTTGATCCAAGCAGGCGATCCCATGAAAAAGTCTTTTCATCCAGTTCCCAATGGCAGTTACATGAGAAATGGCAAACCAATAATTTTTGTCAAGTTTTTTAAGCCAACAGAAATGCTTTTCCACTGCTACAGTTTCAAAAGGCACAGATAAAGCTCATTCACTGAGATGAATGAAAAAGCCATCTGGGGTTTTTCTTTTTGACTTCCTTTCCTTTTCTCCATCCTTGTAATCAAATTTGAGCAAAATCAAATGGGGCTTTCTATGAAAGTACCTTTTGTTGATCTGAACGAGCTGGTAATTTACAAAATACCCTTCCTTTGTGAGGAAGGCTAAAGAAAAAAAGAATCAGTAGCTTTTAAAGCTGGGCCTTGGTGGGACTCTAAATGCAGTGAAAGCAGTCTGTGTTGAGAGATTGAAATGCATTTCAAAGCCAGGCCTGAGTCAGGGTACAGGGAAGAAAAAACCTATGTGCATTTTATAAGAAGAAAAACCTGAATGGGAAGGGGAAGAGAGAGGGAGAAAGAAAGAGAGAGGAAAAAATCTGGATAATACATTAATCATTATTTTGGAAATTGTCTTCCTTGCTGACACATACTGCGTAACTAGTGATTGAGAACTTGGATTTTTGTTCTATTGTAGGCATCTTAACATTTGTCTGTACTGCTTTAAAGTTTGAGAGGCAAGGATCCTTGAACACTGCTGGACTGTGTTTTAAATGTGTATATATATTTTTTCAACTTTGGGTTTTTGGTTTTTTGGTTTTTTTGTTTTTTAGCTTGCCTGTGAAGTATTATGGGGAAAAATACTTGCAGGAAAGCTGAGTTTATTCTTTTTGGCATGCTAATGTTTGTTATTTTATTGTATTTCTGCTTACCAGATTTCCTAGTGGTAATTATTTCCCATTGACTCAGACCAAAGGACATGCGAACACCTAACAAACAGTAAGTTTATGCCTTGTTGTTGTTATTTGTATTTCATGATTAGCCTGGAAAAGCTGAAAACGTTTGGTTAATTGCAAATTATGTATTGTTAGCATTAATGTTGTACAGCTATGTGAATCTATTAATGTGAGATATTGACAATATGGTTTAACTCTTATGTTTCTTGCCATAACTGTTTAGTCAGGTACCGATATGTACATTGCTCTCTGTTGAAGATAATACAGCCTGTGAAATAAATGTACAGTAATTTACATATCACATTCACTGATGTGAGCAAACAGCCCATATTTTAATGCTTTTTGTATTTACAGGCTTGCTTATAATGTAAAATGCTTCTAATTTCTCCACTTATGTTTTGATACATTTTAAAAACAGCTTTCTGGTTGTACGATGTAAAAAAATAACTGGCAATTTTACAAATATGTAGACACTCATAGTAGAAATTCTATTTTTTTAGAAAGCTTCTCATACATGTTATTTTTAAGTGTCGTTTATGTTGTATCCTGTTAGGAAGAGTGGAGAAATAGAACTGTCCTTGGCCAGGATCTTGTTGTTGTTGTTGTTAGTAAAATGCTAGTAAAAGTGTATTGCCTTTTAAATTATACTTTGGGTAGAGAAACCACAGAAATAATTCAGAACTGTGACCTTTCAGTCATAAGCTGTTCTTTGTTTTGGATGAAATGATAGGAGACACAATTTGTTTTATATTCCTACTTCATACATGTGTGCAATATTGTGTTATCAGCTTAGAAAGCATGCTGTAGGAAAACATAAGCTCAAATAAGTCTTTTTTTTTCTAACATCAAACTACAAAGTCAACTACAAAGTTTGAGTGTAGCTTCCATAAGGATATCCCAAATTATTTAACAAATAGCTTCCAAAATATTTTCTGTGATGCAAACTGACATCTGATTGGATTGGAGAATATCAAGAAGTCACTTTTGTATCTGAATTTATTTTATACTCCTAGTTCTTACTATCCTATTCACTTTCAATTTCCTACAAGATTTGTTGTCTCACATGGTTTTGAGCCATTTGCTGCCTCCTAATGACTGACTTATAAAACAGCAAACATGGAAAATTTCCAAAAAAAAAAACCTTTCCTGGAACTCTCACTGCTGCATATTTTGTGATCATCTACCATTTTTCATATATGCAGAACTGATGAAAAGATGTGTGAAATTAATGGCTTTACTTTTTGATATGTTGGCAGATCATCAGGCTTTCTTTACGGACAAATACAGTATACAGTGCATTAATGGGAAACTTTCTTGGTGCTGCGTATATAACCTAACATACAGCTAGTCAACTTTGGATTGTATCACTGAAGAACCTTTGCTTTCACAGGCTTGCATGCTAGGATTGTGTGATGCTTATTTTGGCTAAATCATTGTCTCCTGCTTTTTTAATAATAATTGATTTGGGGGTTTTTTTGGTTTTATATCTTCCTGTGTGCCACTTCAAACTCTAAGATACAGTCTGCCTTAAAGAATCTGTCAAACTTGACAGGTGTTAATTGATTATTTAACATAGGACACAATAACAAAGCAAGATAGTGTCTGCTATGGTTTTATCCTGGTATCAAAGCTTTTCTTCTTACTGCGCACTGTTCCTCACATGATGCAGCACCAGTTTACTTAACTTTGGGACCTGCCACAACGTAAATAAATATTAAGAATTATATGGGATGTAGAGATTGAAGTATGTTTTCTGCATGTGATCTTTCCCATTATATGAATTCCTCTACAGACTTTAAGGGTGTGTAAGCAGGACAAATGTCTGGAATTAGGATTAGTTTTTGATGGAGTGCTGATTTTGTCCCCTCTTGTTTATGTATTTTTATGGATATGTTCTAAACTTTTCCTTGATCTGAGTTGCATAGTGTGGTAATAGTGTTTCTAATGTTTCTAAACCATTGTAAGATTCTTATACACAGGATGAGTCTTACAGGACCTCCAACGGTAACTGATTCCGAGTTCAAGCACATAAGCATTAGAGTATAATGAATTTGTTTCTTACTGCATTTTTTAATAAGTGTCCTGTGTCACCTGCTGAGAAGGTTTTGTTGCAGGAGAAGCTCATAGCAACAAATTACTAATTTTTTAGGAGAATGTGTATAATTATGTGCTTAATTTGTATGCATAATTATCATATTCTTCTCATTTGTATCTTGAGAGGGGTTTACAATAATCAATAATTAATGGGGGCCTGGAGTTGTATGAAATAAGTTAAAAAGCACTTCCCCTGTTTGAGAACATAATCTAGTAAAGTATAACGTGAACAAGGAAATGCACACTGACAGGTTAGCATCACCATGGATGAGCTGATATATCTGTTGAAGTGACTGCTTATAACTAGATAATTCTAGTGCCCTGGGTTAGGGTGTTGAATCCGATGGTTAAGGTGTTTAATCAGGCTGAGTTCGATTGGGATGGGAAAAGATATTCAATAGACATTCAGTGGCATTTATTTTTTAAATGTCAAACAGCAAGAGATGGGACAACGGACAGTAACTGCTGAGCCTCACGTGCCCTCTAGGGTTCTGCACTGCCTGCGAGGAATGTTGCTTTTACTTCCAGGTAACTTTCAGTCCCTGAATACCTTTAAAAGCTTTCTCCAGCTTAGAGAATATAGATAGGGGATTTATGGTGTAGCTCAGTTCTCCTAACGTTCGTAGGAAAATTCAGCTACTCCCAAGCAGAGCTCGGCAGTCTCCCAACTGGAAGGTGTTTCTTAAAGGAAGACAGAATGAGAAAAAGGCTACAGAAAGATATGGGAATTGGAGTGGGTATAGAGTGTTAAAGAAGGAAGGTTAAGAGAAATATGAGATAAAGGCATTAACACTTAGATATCCTGGGGTCCAGGCCGTTTTTTTTTTGGTTTTTTTTTTGAAAGTCCTAGCTACCATTTAAATTCACTGTCCCAAGGCTGATTGTTATATTCAGTTGGAAGTGATGTCTGGGTTTACGTTACCTTAACAATAACAAATTAAGTAGTTTTTTTTTTTCTTACCATGTTGTTATCATTCAGTGTGATCTTCTCAAAAGACATGTCAGCTAACTTTATCAGTTCACAGAAACACTAGTAGAGTAAGACTTCTCACTTGAGTGTGGATAAGCAAAAGAGGATACGTCCGTAGTAGTGCTGGACAAATCCTCTTTGAATTTTTCTTGGGGCTGATACTTGGTGATGTCAGGCTGGGGTTTTGTGTGCATTGGAGATGTTGCAACATTGTTGATTTTAACTTGAAAAGTGAAGTAACCTGCATGGTGTTCTCTTTTGTTCCATAAAATCTGTCTCCAAATGCTTCAAGATGCTTCCAAAATTTTTCAAATGTTAGAGCTGGCTTTTAATGAGCATGGTGTTTGTCAGTTAGTGATGGGATGGTAATATCAATGCATTAAAATATTGGTATAGGGTATAATTGTGGTCATTGAGGACTGCTGTACTAATGGGGTTCCTAATACACCATCCATTGTGAGTTTGGTATAAACAGCCCTATAATGCAGGTAGAATTTACTGATCAGCATGAACTGTGTGGTAGAGTAGTTTTTTTGTTGGTGGTGGTTTTTTAACATTCATTTTGGATTCATAAAAGACCTCCAACAAGTCTGAGACTTGTGATTTTGAGCCCCTCCTTGAACTTTCCATTTAGTCATGAGGAAAGGGTAGGCGATTTTTTTGACTGTGGATAGCAAACATGTGGCATGATGTAACACGTGATACAGGAAGAGGTGTTCTTGTAGGTTCTTTCTGGGTTTACGTATAAAAAGTCTTAAGATGAGTAATCCATTGGAGTCCATCCAGTAACTAAAAATGATGAAAACACCATAGCCTGAGCCCTGAACAAACACCTCTAAAAATTCTTGAGACAGCTTATGCTCTTTGTAATCTTTAAAAACATCTCTTTTGCAAATTTCTTGTAGGATACGTTGCTAGCCAGTGGAATGGTAATGTCTAGATAATACTACTTTAAAATACTTTCTGCCAGTTTTATCCTTTGTTTCAAGTGGAACATAACCTCTGAAGGGTAGATTGCTGGAAATCATTGTAGAGCCTAAGTGGTCATCATGTGGCCATCACCTGTAATATCAATGTCTCACAAATTTAATATTTGTCCTGCACAAAAAGTAGGGACATAATGCTATGCCTGCAGTTTTGTGGGATAAGGAAGAAATCTTCTTCTATTCATCATTTATTATTTATCTGTTATTTGAAAGTCAAAATTTGTGGCACAACTGGGAATACAAGGTATAGCCTTTTTATTTTCCTGGTTCACGATGTAAATCTGAGAGGCACACAGAGGTATATCTGTTACTTCAACTTTTTCAGAGACTGTGTTAGTAATAGCATCTTAACAGCAACATGAAACAAGCTGCTTCTATCTTCCCTTGGCAAATTATCCTTATGCTTAGAAAGCTGACAGATACGGGCAAAACTGCAGGAGAAAGAGGGACCCCAGTATCCTTTCTATGAAAACACTTGATCAGTAATAGGACTCAAAGGTAACAGGACTGCTGCTAGGCTTATTGTTTCCATACAGCTGGACTGCTTTCAATCTGAGGGGCCTCCACCATAATCTGTTTTAACTGATTTCGGAAGTGGAAGTTGTGCATTCATTGATGTGACATTAATACTGAGGGATGCCTGTGTCATGCCGCTGGTAGATCTTGGAGTGGTATTGCTGATCCTAACCAGAGGACATGCCTTCCATTTTACTTGCATGATTATATTTAAAATAGTTCAGTCTCTGGTACTGAGTCAAAGACAGATTCATTTATGGTGGGAGTGAGTTGTATGATATGAGATATCATACAACCCAAGTGCTGTTGCTTTATCAGGTATCACTCTCGCTGTCATGGAGGTGTCTGTGGTAGATGACAATATCTGTTTAGGGTCAAAACCTCCTGGGTTTTACATGATGTAAATGTCTTGTAGCCATAGCTTTTTAGCAGTATGCAACAGAAACCCGTAGCTTAGACAGGCAGCAGGTAACGTCCGTCAGTGCCAGCAGCTTGCTGGACTCCAGTGGCCTATTAGACTAGCAAACTGTGTGACCATGCGTGAGAGTTGAAGCCCTCCGTTTAAGATATGGCACTTGGGGGCTAAATCTCTCCATTAATGTTTGGATAGCTGTTGCTGAATTCTACTGACAAGGGAATTCAGTTAGTTTTGCTTAATTATAAGGGGAGGTTTTGAAGACTAGAAAGGACTGTGGAGAATGCCTCTGGAAATAGCTAAGCTGTGGCTGGAATCTTAACTGTCACTACTGTTTTGGTTTACAAGTCCTAGGAGATCAGGGGAGTCTGGACTAAACTAGAGGTGGAAATGTTACGGAAACCTGGGCTATCTAACAAAAGCAAGCAAACAAAAACCACCCCCTCACCTCCAAAAACCAACACCCCACCCTCTGCCCCTTCCCCACAAAAACCCCAAACCCCCCCACCAAAAAAAAACAAAGAAAAACCCCCAAACAAACCTCCTATAATGCTACCTGTGTTGTTGACAAAGCTATAGCTTTCTAGACTAAAAGAGTGGCATGGACCTTGACAGAACTTTCCTGGACCTGCTAGGCATGCCTGTCTCATGTGAGCAGGGGAATTTCATGAACGAGGGAGAGGGAAGGGGCAAAAAACCCAATGCAAAGAGGTTTTAAACAAGTCTCTTGAGCCTAACAAAATATATTCAAACAAAACCTTAAACTGACTGATTTGCCAGTATCTAGGGTGGTCAGTGCTCTTTTCCTCTCTCCCTAAGGTATGGTACACTCTTCTCTTTTCTTTCCTCTAAACCCTAACATCCAAGCTGACTCGCCCAATCTGCAAACATTGTGTTATCTGGTAGCACTAAAACATGTCAAAGTGCAGACAGAATTGACTATGTATAAACTCTGTTTTTTGGAGCCTCAGACAAAGTACATCTGTTAAAGCAAAGGACAAGCAACAACTCTATTGGTGGTATAAAGTCCTTTTGCTGTGTCTGTGACAGACAAGCCATCACAGAAAAAACTAGCTTTGAAATTGTATGATGCCATGCATATTCCATTTACAACTTTACATTACTGCACTTCAGATTCCTGTTTGCAATAAACCGTACATCAGTACTAGTGGGTGGAATTTAACTGAAATCATCAAAGGGATATTTCAAGTACATATTATTTGGAAGAATGTTCTGATGTACTAAGTATACATCTCTTTTTTGTCATTTTCTTGTATCATTTCCTACTGTTGTCTTCTCTTCTACTGTGCAGGTCCAGGAATTTTCTAGGGCACTGATCGATCTTTTTGCCATGTGTTTATATATGCAGTAAGGTCCTGATTCCTGACTGAAGAGTCTAGGTATTACTGGGCCTTCTCATCTGTGAAAGTAGAGGAATGTTTTGTGTTAACCTCATACATGTATAAAACTTGTACCAGGAAAAACAAGTCTAAACAGCAACACTAACTTCAAGGGTCATATTTAGTATTGATGCTATGCTTTTTCAGTTTAGAAGTTTAAAGAAGGATAACTTTGTAGGTAATAGGAAGATCAGGCTTATGGTTCTGACGTAAGTTTTCTGGGTGAAGTTAAGTGCAAATACATTAATTATAACATGGTACTATCTTCCTAACCTAGATACCTTGCAGATTGAGCTTAATCAAGTACTGTTAGAAAAATATTTTTGAATCTAGTGTGAGGTGGTACAACTATGCAAGATACTCATGAAATACTTGGCTGCTGCTAGGATGCTTGCTGTGTGAAGTAAGACCGTCACTGCCCATTGTGTGTGTAACAAGAGTCTAATTAGGAATTCTAATCATTATTAAAAAAATTGTCTAAGAATATTAGACTAAGTTCCATCATGATTCCATGATTGATGGACATGATAGTGTAGGATGGCATCTCCCTGAGTTGGAAACATGTCAGTAGTTGAATTTCATTGACTCACCCATGCAGAAAATATAAATATTCTTGTGCAAAAATACTCTTTTTATAGTTTAAGGGTGCAAATTTTCCCAACTTATTCTGAGAGCTCTGTATGATCCATCAGTTGTGCTCTAATGCCTCTTATTTCCTCTGTTTGGCCATCTCTCTGAGGCTTCTCATGAAGTGTCACAGTACAGACCTTTTGGTGTCAGGTCCAGCAGGTGAGTGTGAGCTTTCTTGTGAGTGCTGGTAACAAGTCCGGGGTATCAAATGGATGAGTATCAAATGTGAACTGAAGGGAGTTTTGGGAACTGTTGTAGGTTGGGTATGCAGATTACTAACTACACAGTGTATGGAAAACTCTGCAGTATTTGAGAGCGGTTTGGGAGATGAGGGAAACCGAACCAATTGACAGAAATAATCTGTCCTCAGTGAACGTTTGTTCTCCATGAAATGTGCGTGGCAAAGGGCTGAGATGTCACTTCAGTTTTATATGCTTTTTGTCAAATTTTTAAGCTAAAATTCATCGATAAATTACTCTTCTTTTGAGTGTTTTTTTCATCCATATATGTATATACCCTGTTTATAGGCAGGGGAAAATAGCCTGCAAAGGCAAGAGAAACGTATGAGGGGATTGCTAGCATGGAAAAGCGAGTGAAGGAAATTGTCAAGTCAATGTAAACTCTGAATTGATTTGCAGCAGAGAGTGAAGTTAAAATGTATTTGATTTAAAACAGAATAAGCAACATCCTTCATGCTTGGTTTCAGGAACTTGCCTTTGTAAATTTAGCCTATTACAGATAAATGAAAAAGAAATTATGAAATGAAAAGTAGCTGTAATACACAGATTGAATGTTTGGGTGGGAGTGAAAGTAGGAGTTACTGGGTTGGAACAGATTCCTTAAGATCTGTCACATCATACCATTAAAATAAAGAACTAGACATGGTAATTTTAAAGGGGTATTGTGTAAAAGTTGGGAGATATTAATGCAGTAAAATGCATTGATGGGTTCCAAACTTAAGGTTTATTATGCATATTATACATACATAATTATTGTAGATACCAAAATATTTGCTTTGTGTCCTGGATAGCTTGTGAAGGGAGTGATTACAATATATTAGAAAACTTTTATTCCATCAGCTCTGTGTGTGTGTGCGTAATTTTATTGGATGATTCTGGTAATGGATTGATTTCTGATCAAGTTTGTAATATACTCAAAGCTTCAGGTAGGTCCTAAATTCTTGCATTTTTATGTGCTCATATTCTTAGCAGCTGCAGCCCTCACTAGAGGAAGTCCAGCTCTGGTTAGAGCAGAGAACGCAGAATGGAGAGGTTGCTTCAAGTTTTTTTTCTGCCATGAGCATCTTAATGGCCGTAGACAACTTGCTTAGATTGTCTGTTCTTCACTGATATCTATTCAAGTAATCGTAGTATTTTGAGGATAAACAAATACATTAAGAATAACATGCTTAAACACTAAATGTAAGAGGGCCATGTAAATTACCAGGATACTGTTATTCTTGCTACAGCAGGGTGTATAACTATATAGTTTTTTTCCCTAGCTATGCATTTTATTCTAGATTTTTCAGTTACTATCTAGTTCGCCACACTTGTATTTGAGCACCTCACTATACTTATAGTGCCCTACCTTCCCATTTTATAGGTAGGGGACCTTGAACAGAGAAAGCAGGTTTTGCTCAAGGTATTGCAGAAATGCTGAGGAGAGCACAGAGTTGAACTTGGGTCTCCTAGCCTTAAATCCCAGTCCAGCCCTCCTCTTCCATCCAGGGACGGCCCATCTCAGTCACTGTGAGGTACTGGCAGGCCTTTGGTTACCTGTGGAGTTCCCTGCCCCAGCTCCTTCCTTTCCATGGCCAAAATTCCAATGTGCTCCTTTCCGGTGATGGCTGACACGTGCTGTCATGCAAAGGGATTTTTTATTTTCTTACTCTTGCAGGAACCTCTTGAAAAAGAGTAAAATACAGAAGTGCTATAGGTTGTGGGTGATAAGCCCCATTTTGTGTATATTGCAAAGGAGTCAGGAACTGGGAAGAAAACATGAAGTTTGGATTTTCTACAGTGCAAAATTGGATCCAATATATCAATAAGATGCATGATATGCATCTACAAGAATAAATGACCCTGCTTGAGCAGGGCGTTAGATTAGATGATCTCCAGAGGTCCCTTCCAACCTCCACCATTCTGTGAAATGAATTTTACTGGAGTTATCTAACACTTGTTCTTCCATTCCTTTAATGTTTGACAAATTGCATCAAGAAACAAAAACATTAAAAAATCCTTTTTTAAAAAAGCTGGCCTTTCTTTAAGTAATTTGAAGGTTATGAGGCATATTTAACAAAAGCCTGGGAATTTCGAAGTGTAGACTGCCATTGTCTTGCCTTAACCCACCGGTGTGAGTAAAGGATATGGTGTCAGCCTTAACTTTGAATTTTCCTGGCTTCTGTCACTCTTGTCACAACCTTAGCATTAGTAATATACATTTTATTGTCTAGGAACAATGGCTAAAAAATTTATTTTGACTAGTAAAATGAAGAAGATGACACTTAAGTCAGAGGTTCACTGTGCAGTACTAATGTGTGTCATTTTTAAAACAAGTGTAATTTTGAGTACTTGTTAACTACTATCTATAGATACAGAAATATCACCTCCTGCCAAATGACAGGAAACTCTATTTTAAGTTTTATAAATAGACTACAGGATGAGAGAAAGGGGGGAAAACTTTTAGCTAAGCATTATACTTTAGTATGGAGCAGGAACTAAATAGAGCGGTTATGTCATCCCAGCAAGGTTGCTTTGTGGCAAAAATACAAAAAATAAAGCAGCAGAGATGTACATCACTGCTACCCAGTCATTAGAAGAGGAACTGAGGATGGGTATAGGAGGCTCACAGGCAGCTGATGGTAGGTGATCACAGCTTGAAGGATGACACTTGTACCTGAGCAATCTCATTTTGACCTCTTGGACCTGTTTTGCTAACTCTCTCGTTCCCCTCATTAATCTCATTTTAACTGAGGTTGAGGCAAGCAGTGGGAAGCCTGAGACCTCAGGCCTGCAAGAGGAACGCACACTTTAGCAGGCTGCCTTCCTCAGCTGCACTTTTGTCTGCTGCTCCTGGAGTATAGCAGCCATTCAGGCCTGTTGGGAAGCCTTGTATTCCTTCCCCTAAGGAGAAAGTGGTTGACTCCGTTTGCAAAGACAGGAAGGAGAGAGCAGAAGAAACCTCGCAGTTTGGGTTGCTGCTACCCTCTTCAGCTCTGAGCTACTCTCTGCCCTTTCTGTCTTCTCTCCCTTCCTTTGTTCTGCACAGTATCAAGAGAGGGAAGAAGCCTGAGGGCTGAAACTGCAGCTTCCTTGCAGCTGCAGGAGTCACCGCTATGACAAAAGGGAGAAAAACCTAGTTCTGGGCACTGGGCAAAGGTAACTGGGGAAGGCAGAACTCAGGGACTGTTTCTGAGCAGGAAGATGGGCATATGTTAATGGCAAAGCCAGAAGATGGGATTTGCAATGCTCTTTAAATCTCCAAACCCCATGTAGCCCCTGAGTGTGGGGCTCAGTTAGATCAGGATAGCTGGGCAGTGTTAATTATGCATTTCTCTTATAGAAGCACTACTCAGCAGGAGTGAGAATAAGCCATTATAACCTGGATTTTTGTTTTAACAGACTCTTTCAGCTTTGTGGGCCAGCTGAACTGCAATATAGAACTGAATCATGTCCTGGAAACTGGTTCTGTCCTGTCCTTTTCCTGTTAGTATTCAGGTGAACTTGCGAAATAATGACTGTGTGTAAGAATTGTTTTCTAGTTGTTGAATTCATATAAGTCTAAATCTTAATTTGATATACAGTCAGTGTGTCAGCCATTGCGTGAGGTTCTGGACTTGGTCTGTCCTCTCCCAAGTACATGCTCTCCTGTAACTGTGGAATTGTGACCCCCTTCTCTGAATCACATATGTTTGTAAAACGGGGCCACATAAGTCAGTGCGATGGGGGTGTACTGCCAGCTAGCATATTACAAGATGATTGTATGCAAGATTAGAGTGTATACTTCTTCAGATCAAGGAAGACGTAAAACATCACTCTTGTGTTCAAAAACAACACCAACCTAACACCTCCCCCACCCATACACCCTGGCAAGTTGCTCTAATGGGTGAGATACTGTATAAAAAGGACTGTTATCGCCTCTAGTACCTCCTTGAGCACCATCCTGTGCTTTTCCTTTAAATGAAAGGGGAAGAGGTTTTTTGAGTTCCATCCCAAAATACAATGACCATTCTCTAGGTATGTTGGTTATTCTCCAGACATGCTATTGGATGGGACCAACTGGAGATTCAACCAGAAAATTACTTAGGCAGGTTCCTTACTGGGCCTAGTGTAGAATAAGAGATGAATTCCTGTGCTGATTTTGTGTGTGTGGGGGGGGAATAAGAGGTGATTTGCAAAGTTTGTGCAAGAATGCTGGCCGTTTGCAGCTCTTCTGCAGACTTTAGTTGCCTGACAGTTAAATGGCATGCATGCCCTCTTTGGGATTTCTGGCTTTTATGGATCTACACTGTAGCACTATTTTTTCATCCTTAACTCTCATTTTCTTAAATATCTAATTATCTTAGAAGGTCTGGTCTTAAGAGCCTGATTTTGCAAGCATTATGACATATCATAGTCTGTATTGATACTGAAGTTAGTGGATTCGTACTTCATGTATGGAGCAGAATAAGATAATGTACAATGTGAATAATCTGTCTTGTAGGTGACATCAAGAATCACCATGGTTACTTTTTTTGGCTGTAATATGGCAGGTTCTAAATTTGTAGTGTAAAACAATTTTCTGTGTGAAATAATGGCAGGAACCTTTTGGATGTTTACTGCTTTGCAGCAGAGACGTATCCATTGGTATCAGGGAGCAGTAGCTGGTACAACGTGCTGGAAGGGCTGCTGGTCACCCAGGGCATGCTGCTTGAACTGCTCATCCCTGTTTATAAAATGAGGACTGTATCTTGTTCATGTAAAACAGTTACCGTCTGCAGCAATGTTACCCTCTCTTTATGGGAACATACATTTCCTACTGCAGTGGGAGCCTGCTATCTGGGTGTTAATTTTTTTTATAACTGCAAGTAGGAGTTGCTATTTAGTACCCTAGAGGAGAGAATATTTCAGGATTTAAGTGGTGAAGATTTTTGCATTTTGGTTGCATCTTGGAGCTAGTCTTCCTGGTGTCAGTGATTTAGCAATTCAGTGCTCTTTAATGGTTGCTAAATGCAGGAGGGGAAAGTATTGCCTGCGTAATCCAACTTCACAAACGTATGTTAAAGTTTTAGGTACAAACAATTAACAATAAAATGTAATTTTTTTTTTCCAAATGTCATAAGTATTCTTGTTCATCAAATATATGCTCCTCTTTCTTGGGTGGGTCCCAATGGCAAGGAGAGTTAAGCAAACAACCATGTGGGCATGGACTTTTTTTTCTTCAGTTGTTGATATGCGGACTGAATTGCCCAACACTTAAACTACTAGTAGACCAAGTTCTGCAGAAATATTTTAGCGTCTAATTTTTCTGTAGGTACCAAAGCACTTATGGAAAGTCAGGCACCAAATGAGGGGTTAGGAGCTGACCTGCCATGGTGTATCTGTAAGGTATGCCTGCTGCAAGCATTTCAGGTAGCATGGGTGACAAATGTTGCCTTTTTACTGGCAATTTAGATTAGTTTGATATGTGGGTGTTTTTGAAAATGTGTGGGATTGTAGGTGACCTTGCTTTTCTTGCCTATAATCCTAAGGGCTACAGAGATTCCACAGAAGTGGCGTGCTTTGGGACTTACGCTTCACTGCTTACAAATTAGTATACTACTGCTACTATTCTGTTTTGGTCAACTTAACTTCCATTCTTTCTACATTTGTACTATCAGTTTTATATTACCATGCTTATAGGCTTATCAGTCTAAAAACAAGCAAACAAAAAGACTGTAACCAGCTAAAAGGGAAGTTAATAGAAGGGGAAGTTGTTCAGCTGGAAAATGGAAACTAAATATTTAAAGTTGCTTTGGAGCAGATTGTGAGCAACGCTTGTTAAGGAAAGAGGATAGTCATGCGAAATAGAAGGTATAACTTTTTTATAAGGAAAATAATGCTGGAAAACAGCCAATACAAATACAGACAGGTGAGGAATAATTAGAGATCATATTTAAATAGAGTAAGAGCAAGAATCTTTTTTGCTCTGTTCATATTCTGTGTTGTGCCTTTTGCTAGGATTTTGCACATTAAGATTGCCACGTATTGCTTAGTATTGTTAATACGCAAAATCCTGGCAAAAGGTTGACATTGTAATGGCTCTAAAGGACCCATTTCAATGTAAATCCTAAGGGTCTATCAATGTGCAGGGGATTTATGTGGGTGAGTCCCATTAATGGTAATGGGACTTATGTGCGTAAATCTCTTCTGCATTGATGGGAAAGTAGACTCCTTAGTATGCAAAGTCTCATTTAAAATCAAAGAGCATTTGCATAAGATCCATACATAGCATGGAACGCCATGTTAAAAACAGTATGAAAAGAAGATAATACACCTTAACTACTTTAAGGGACAAATACTCAGTTGCCCGTGTTATTTTTAGTGCAAAAAGGGCATTCTTTATGTATTTTACTTTAAAAAATTGCAGGAATGTTTACACTATAGTCTCCAACTGTTTATCTGAAGTGTAGCTGAGCAAATTAGTAACGTTTAGTTGTGAGACTTTGCGTGGTGCTTGTGTGCCAGATTTCAACAGGAGATGCCTTAAGTCATTCAGAATGGAGTAGAAGCAAGAAAACCCAGAAGATCTCGTGCAGTCCCAATTCCACGGCATTTCTCAAAGCCTATTGATCTAATAAATACTCTCAAGTAAGATTCGTTGGTTTTGCTTTTATCTGAAACACCAAAGAGTACTAGAAAAGTGATTGCATGCCACTGCTCCTCAGGGTACTCAACCTCTGGTACAAAGATTTAACTTTATGATTTAAAAAGTGTTCCCACTACACGTGTGTGCAAACTGAATTACATCACAGCGCTGTAAGTTGAGCTGTCACATTACGGCATGTGCCTGAAAATACAGAAAATAAGACCACAGTGCTTTCCAGCAGGTGTCACTGTTGGCAAATGTAAAATTAAAACTATACATTTATCACAGCTTTACATGCAGAGTTAAAATATTTTGGAGGAGGCAATGTATTTTTTTTTAACTCCTTGTAATATAGAGGTGTTTATTTTGTTAAACATCTTAGTACACACTGGATACCTTAGGGAGGCTCACCTGGACATGAAGATGTTATGACAAACTGATAACGCTGCCTGGAGAATATTTAAAATATTAATGGCCTACTCTGTTCTTTACTGTCTAGCATTTGCTATACTTCTTTCTAGATTTTCAATGTTACTTTAGAAGCTAACTATGAGCATAAATACTGTTTTTATTTTGATGTTTTGGAAGTGGGTGAAGAACAAGTTGATTTTGCTGGTGCACAGAAGAACTGTCCTGCAGAATCATTACTTTTTTTAACATGGAAGCAGGATCCAGAATTTAGGTAGCTATCTGAGGCCAGAGTTTTGAGTAAGTGGGGCTGTGCAAAGTTTCGTATACCTGAAAGAAAAACTGTATTTTGTGTCTCATGTAGTGCCTCACCTCAGGGATTAATATCAGTGGTTTCGATGAGACTTCTTTGAGTGCAGTGACCTGTGAGGGGAGATATCAAAGTTGAGCATATTTTAATATTAAGGATATCTGATTTTAGTATTCAGGAGGAATGTACACTTGTCACTATAAAATAGTTCGATCTTGGTGTTTTCCTTAATTTTATGTAAACAAGACTTATCTGGCAACCCTTATGTTACCCAGTGCATCCTGAATAAAGAGCTGCTGTAAGAGAGCAGCTTCAGATGATTTAACAATCATTTGAGTGCAGTCAACCTCTCAAACTCCCCCCTTTTTGGTAGATGGAATGAATGTATTGTATTTCATAGCAGGAAATATTTTTACACATAACATTTTTGCCTCTTTAGAGAAGGGAGAGTGTAAAAGATGCAGATTGAAGTGATGCATGAAGTTTTTCAGTGAGCTGCTATTTCCTGTGTGCATTGGCTTTTGTCTTTGCCTTTGAAAATGTATATACCATAGCATAAGAACTTACCCACCCTGATTATGGAGTTCCTAAAGGATGTTTTATGTGTTTTATATATGGTAGACCAAATTCATATTGATAATGAAGACCCCTATCATGACATAAAGCCAGATTCTTCTACTTCTTTGTATGCTGGACAGTATTTCACTACTTTCTTCAGTCCTACTGGGGAGTCTGAACTCTGACAGCAAAGATGCTGGGTTAAAGGCATCCCTGATATAACGCTCAGTGTAGTCACATTAGGAATAAATTTGTATTTATAGGTTGTTTATGAAAGCACTTAGAACACTTTCCCACTCCCACAAACTTTTATGTGAACACGTAGTGGAAGTGGAGGGTTTCCAGCAGTGGCATGGAGAGAACAGCATGCCTGATTGCAGCACCTGGCTGCGCAGGTAACCTGGGCCTGTGACCCAAGCTTCAGCTGAGTATTGTTCATCCAACAGCAATTAACCACCTCAGCTGGGAAGAATTTAGCCTAAAACCAAGCAGCCTTCCCAAGTACAGCATTATTAAAAGGCACACAGGGCAAAATGGATCTTGGAGCTCTCAGCTAAGTTCATCAGGAATGTCCTGGCAAGGAGAGGTGGCCCAAGGATCTGCGGTTTTGCTCCTGGCGTGGTTGCAAGCCTGGGGGACTCGCTTGAGGGAAGCGCTGGTGCTGCCGTCGCTGCGGCGTGTCTGTGGGGCGATGGCCTGGTGTGCTTTGAAGACAGCAGCGTGGCTGCATTGGAGGAAAGCTCCATCTCTCTTAGTGTGGGGTTAAAAGAAGAAGAAAAAGTTGCTTTCCCAGTAGGTTTGTCTCCAGCACCACCATTCAGGTAAGGTACCTGATGCTGCTTTTTCTTAATGCTTGGAAGATACAAATGATCTCCTTAAGGTAACTTTCAGGCCTTTTTCTTTTTTTTAAAGGCTCTGTTAGTGACTGGTTGTAGAAATAATGCTCTTACAATAGCACTTTGTGTATAGCCAAAATATGTTACTTTCAGTACTTTCTGAAGTACTGAGACAGTGCAGTACACAATAACATGATTAAACATTTCTTAGGGATATATAAAGTTAGAAAAAATTTAGACTGTTTCAGGATCTAATATCCTGGTAACTTTAGATTAACAGAAAATAAAAAAAATGAGCAGTTATTTATTAAAATGGACATATGTGAAATAACTTTCTGGCTTCTGAAAGCAAGGCCAATTGTATATTATAGTTGCTGTAGCTCTGGCTAAGTATATGTTGGGTTACTACAGTTATAGGACTCTGTTCTGACCATACTAAACTTATATGTTCATTTGTTTCCAATAAAATGATTTTGACAGTTGTGGGGTTAATGATATCACAATTTAAAAGAAATTCCTCACATAAAGCCTTTCTTTTGGGGTAAGTGCATTAAGAGGGACCAAAACGTTGCAGCCAAAAAGGCACAGCTTCTTGGTTTCTGCAAATGAGCAGTATTAACTTATTCTATTTCACTGAGTTTTATGATTTAGTAAATTTTTACTTCCATATGTTTTAGGGAGAGCAGTACTCAGTCTTTCCAGAACCTAGTCCTGGACAGATCTGGATACATTTAATGTTAATATGAGGAAGAAGAATACCCCTTTTTGTTTGTTAACCTTTTTTTTGGTCATGTCTGCTTCTTAATGGCTTTTATTTGTTTGTTTTTTTACTTTTAGCTGGCCACAAGTGTAGGAGCTTAACTCTCTTTTTTGGGGTGCTTTATTTCTTTGCATTATTAATGTCAAGTTGGTAATCGATATCTGTAGTTGGGGTGGGGAGAGGCAGGGAGTGCTGTACTACTCTCCTGTGCAGATTTGACAACTCAATGTGTTTTGGCATAACAACTTAGCAGTGAAGTCTTTAAAGAGCTTTCTATTGCACTTCTTGCTGTTAATTCTGTTTTGCAATTAATCTGAGTATCTTAACTTCCTGATAGTGGAAGTGGATCCTTATTTTTGTACTGAAAAACATGATTACTGTTGTTTGGAAAGCCCCTGTTTGTAGGTATAGAATAAAGAAAGAGATATCGAAGGGCAGAAGAGCTGCTGGTTTTAATGTATTCTAGAATTCTGCCAAACTGTAACCAGGAAAAGGTCTACAGAGGTAGAGCCAGTACGGAAACTGTTCTGGCACCATGCGAACGGGCCTGACGGGTCTAGACCTCATGACACTTCAAAAGCAAACGCAGTGTGGAAAATAAGATATGAATTTTGGTTAATCAGCATAGAAACTGGAAGAGTGATGCAAAAGGGGAAAAAGGAAATCTCTAAACATGATGACTGACTTGTAGTCTGGGTTGTAACTGATGTCCCTTTCCGTTAGTGGTATGACTGTATCTTCAGGTGCTGGCACAAAGCCTGCCAAGAAGTTGCTGCAGGAAAACAGGAGTAAGTAGTCGGACAAACTTGTATATGGTGGTTTGAGAAATAAATACTTGAGATTAAAATATCATTTTATAAGATGACCTATTGTCTTAATGCCTTGTAAAACAGATGAAATTGCGCTAATGTAGCGCAGTACAGAATAATGCTCTAATGGATTAATAACAAATGCATTTCTCCCCTGAGTGGAAATGATAATCCTGCAATTATCCTGCAGTACAAAACAAACTGTAGAATAAATAAATAAATACTAATATAGTCCTTTATTTAAGAGAAATTAGGCTCTTCAGTTCTACTCCATTTCACGAAATAAAATGATAAATGAGCAAGTCTTTCATACTTAGCTCCTGATTAAACTACTTTCTTATTTTAATTTGGAGCAGAGTTCTCAGTATTGTCAGTCTCTTGTATATGACTGAAATAAGTAGATCATGTATATGGACTTTTATCAGATATACTACAAAACTGTTAGAAAGGCATTGGGTCACTCCCATCCATCCGTTATTTTGCCTTGTTAGCCCCAATACACAGATCTAGAGTGCAGCTCAAGTAAAGGTTTGGGCTGGATCAGTTGTACTTCCTTTTCTCTAAGCTCCTTTTCTAACCACTAGTTTTATGAAAATCTGATGTAAACATTAAAAGAACTGGTTGTTGACTAGACACTGCGTATATGATTGCATAGAATAGCTACATAAGTCCTCTAAGTAGATCTTATAAAGGAAATGAGAATTGTTCTGATGAATAATTGCAAAGTTATGTACAAGTGTATTTTATTAGAATTCAGTTATCCTGTTTATTCAATAGGAAGTCTAATAGCCTGTCCAGTCTTTGTCTCTGTTTTAGCAGACCATGTGGTTCTGTTTTCAAAGCTCAGACTGCAACACTGCTCTGTTGTACTTTTGGATTTCAAGAATATACATATTTCTTTCATATTCTTTCTTACCCATAACATCAGCATTTTGAATTGTTTGATAGACAGCTTCTGCTTCGGTACCTGTTTTGATTCGTCTAGCCGTAGTTATTTTGAAAATCCCTTTCAACATTCAACTTCTTAATGAACAATTTATTTTCATTGATTTGCCCATGTGAGTGCTTCAGAAGGCTAAATAACAATATCAACTTCTTATTTAATACAATGCACAATTAGTGTTATCACTTTGACAATTGTTACACTGTATTAGGGTAAAATTCGCAGTTTAATCTTAAAAATATGGTGTATAAAGCATAATTTTTATTTTACAGACAAGGCTTTCTCAGCTGCATTTTTGGTATTCAGGTTTATTTGACTTTTGTATCTCATTTCTACTTCAGACTATTTACAAATATGCCTTAATCAAATATGGTGAAGGTACTTGCACTTAGCAAGAATATTTTAAACCAGTTCTATATGTTTTGATAGATGAGGTGATCTTTTTGTTACTTTCTTTCATAAATTTACCTTACAAAATATTTTTCAATGCTCCTTCTTTCTTTTCTCTTCAACAAACCAGTGCACTGAACGCATGTGGTAGTAATTCAGGATTTACTCAAAAGATTTGGCAGGTCAAAAGTAGAACTTTTTCTTTAAATATTTTGAAATGAGAAGTGATAGTTGGGGTTTGTGCCGTTTTACTGGAGAAAAACATGTTATGATGCCAGTATACTCCACTGAAGAAAAAAAATCTTTGACATTTCATGAACCTCATGCCCATTCGAATGTCCTACAGAGATAAGAGCCTTCTGAAGGAGAAGCAGGGAGTTCTGCCTCTCCTGATATTCTGCTTCTGTTCAAAGCCCATGTTTGGGGAAGTAGAAACAAGTAAAGGGTGAAGGTTGTTTTCCTGCCCCTACACACAAATTGGATTAATGTTGTATTTATGGAGGATCTCCTTAGGTAAAATAGCTCTGACCACAGCTGGAAAAGATGTAGTTTTGTTAAGGTCGTATTAGAAGAAGGGACTTTACAAGATACAGGAGTTGCGTAGGGGGCGATAATCATAAAACAGTGTAGATATCTAAAACTTAGTGTACTATCTGAATGCTTAAAAGTTCATATCCAGTGATTTAGTTGTTTGGAACAACTTGTGAGTGAACTTGTAACTGTTTTGTCTGAAAACACTGGCATGTGTTGAGCAGAGGCCACTTGACGGTGGGTATGAAGAAAGCTGCAGTTCTAGTTGCCTTGTGCTTTCTTTTAATGGTTACTTTTTTATGACAACTCAGGGTTGTAGAACTTTGCTTGACTGTCCCTGGTTATGTTGTTCACTGTACGTGTGCACTGCTAGGCTTTTCTCTCTTTGCTTTTGTTCTCAGCATGAGTTAAAATGATGCCACAATTTGGAATTGTAAGGAGAGAAAACGTCAGAAACTGTATTCTAACCTCTGCATCGATTAGTACAAGCAGTTTACAGAGATTGGCCAATGTGCTTAAAAATATAAATATATATATGTATTTATATAATGTATTATATATAAATGTAAATGCAGTTTTTATCAAACTACATAGCTTTCCAGTTTCTAGACTCCTGAAAAATTATATAATTTTTTTCTTCAAATAGCACAAACTGTTAATAAATTTAGTAGTGTTCAAAGACTGTTAAAAACCACTTCAAATAACATGACAATCTCATCTTTACAGTAATACTAGGTTGTTAATTAGCTGAGCTACCCAAATACTGAGATTATAGTTAAAATGGCTCTGAGTAGGAGGTGATAATGATGCACTGCCTGTTTTACAACACATTATATGCAGTGCACATTAATTCCAGTTTTTAAAAGAAAATTTTCCATCATATTAAAAAGCTCTCATTTTAAAGGGTGAAATCTTTCTTAGAAAAGCTAGCCTTATTAAACATGTCTATAATAATTATTACTATATCTAGCAATGAGAAGAATTGCAGAAGTGTGTTTAAGAAGAGGTTTGCTAAAAAATCAGTGCCAAGAAGCATCACCTTGAATTCAACCAAATGATGAGGTCTGTAAATCCTAGTTTGACAAAAATCGTTAAAAATTTGTTTCATAGAAAGCTTAAAATAGTAATTTCATTTCCTTATCTCATGCTTACAATACAGTCTTCAGCTGTACTTGGATGTTGGTTCATGAAGGTACAGGAAATAACCAGAGAGTAGCCATTTATCTGGAAGACTATATTAAGTAAATTAGCTTTAATTAATGCCTATACAGAGGATACTGAATTGGCCAGCTCAGTAGGCTGATCTGAAATGTTTCCTGACTATTCCAGGTTCTATTTTCCATAGAGCAGAGGGCTACATCTGGGAGATGGATGTAAAAGCCGCGCTCAGGTTGATTTCCAACTTTCTCTCAACTAATAGTAAATGAGATGCCACAGCAGAGACGTAGTGCAGGTGCTGCTAGCACATCAGAGCCCTTCAGGTCTTTGTCACGTGACTGTGCTGCGGTGAAGCCTGTGTCACCCATCTGAACTGATTGAAGCTTTCTTGGGTATGCTTACACGAACTGCAGTTGTAAATCTACCGCTTACAAGCGTGTTCATTTCTTGTATTTCTCGTGTGAGAAGTTGGCCATTCCATTTCTGCTATCTTTTTTAAAAGAAAGCTCATGCACAAACATCTTTTTCACCTAAGAGCTTATAGGAAGGGAACATAAATCCCAAAATAGAGACTTTCTCTAAAGTGTAACACTCCCTTGCCACACATCCACCTTTTTCTTCTTTCTAGGTTTTCTTTTGGAGCATGGTTATTTATTGAGATCCAATAGACTTGATCTTACAGGTCCTAAGTCAAGTTTGCTGATAAATACAAGAGAATTTTGAATTTTTTTTTTCTCTTGGGGTTTCAACACTAGTGTCTATCAAGCTAAGCAGAACTTCTTTTTTGTTTCATACTGAAGTTTATTTTGGTATTATGGGTAACTTTTTTCCCCCCTCTCTTGGGAAGGCATCACTAATAGGTTTTCTGTCAGAAAACAGATCTGCTGTCTCTGATAGCTTAGGAGCAACTCTGCCTGAGGAGCTCTGGTATTTGTGGCAACTGAGTTTCTCATGTTTGACTCTGAGAAGCTGAACTGTATGCTTACCTAACTTTTAGAAGATCTCAAACTTGGTATATTAGATAAGCAATAACGATGATGGATGATGATCTAGGAAAAGATCAAATAATTTTGTGTGAATAACTGAAAGTAAGGCTTTATTGCCACTACTGTGATTTTGGGATAAGGGAAAGAGCTCCCAGTGTTGTATCCATCTTGTTTAAAGGTTAGCAATACCGAAACAATAAAGGATGTTGACTTTTATCTTTACAGAGTATCTTCTGGCACTTGAATTGCTAAATGATACAAACTTGTGTCTTTTTCCAGACTCAATCAACAAAGCAGGGTTTTTTTAGGTGTTCATAATACTTGCACTTGGAAGTTTTCTTTTTTCTTTTCTTTTTTTTTTTTTTCAGAAGGTAAACTTGCTTTTTTAAAATAGAAGCATTTTGGACAACTACTGCTTATCTGGGTGCCCTTGATATTCCACAGGAAAAGACTTTAAAGGTGCTAGGAAATATGTTTGGTCTCCCCAAAAAATCATGAAGTCTTTGACCAGTGACTATTTCTCACTTTTCTAACTGATGGTAGCCTTTGACACAGCTGTTTGGAAGTACTGCTGCTCCTTTTTTGTCATTTTCTTTGGTTGCTGTTTGTGTTTCGGCCCTTCGTCCAAGGATTGCTTACTTTCTTTGAGTTGTCCACACATGAGTAGTTCTGTGAACTCGGACAAATTGACTAGTTGCTCTTGTTCTTTGAGCTTAATGTGCTGAAATGAAGTTTCTTTTAGAGAAAATGAGATTCAGCATTTCTTTTCCATCTCTAAATCTCTCTCATGGTTTCTGTTGCTATTGCTTCAGATGTTCATGCTGCTGACCCTCTCAAAGATGTCAGTGGAAGTGTAGCAGGCAAAGAGTATGCAGAATGAGGTCCTTGATTAGTTAAATACATAGCTGTCCATGCTCAAGAGCAAGGTCTAATGTTTTTGTTGTCAAACTGGTATTTGTATTGGGCATGATATAGTTACTTTAAGCCTAACAGCACTGCTTCAGCTACAAGACCCTTTCAGCTGGCAAAATATTCTGTAGAAAGACACTGTTACAAGATGGTTAATGTTATGCATATAAGTATTTGTGCTGTATATAATTGAATCAAAGTATTTTGCAATAAACAGTATAGTGTTGTCCAGATACTGCTATATAGCTATGAGAGATTAGTGACAGTGATACTGTATTTTCATATTTTCTCTTGTTTACTTAATTACACATTCTCTAGAAGCATACATACATGTCTGAAATTAACGGTGCACCAAAGCTATATTCACAAATATGACTAATCTGCTTAGAGCATTGGGTATAAATGAATGTTTTGTATTTTACAGATTTAATCCAGATAGAGGGTAGGATCCTCCTTCAAGCTGCCAAGCACCTTAATGTAGCAGCTAGAGAAATTAAAGTTTACAATACAATGTCTTTTGACATCTTATGTTCTGCAGAATAGCAGTGTATATGCTTTTTTTAAAAAAATCATCCTTCAGGATATTAGAAAACTAGGTGGAATTTTAATTTGTGAGGATCTGTCTGTCTGACTATATCTATTAGTGTGACCTTAGCTTTACTAATGTGATAGACGACCTTTCTTTCAAGCAACACTGCTGAAAAAGGTGTATTTATCCAAGAATACTGTGCAGTCCCTCATCTAGGTTTTTTTTTTTAAAGTCTATGGCATGTTAAAGTTCACAGAGTAAAAAGGTCTCATAAAATAGATGCACACAATAAGCTGAGGTGCTACTTATATACCTTGAAGGGAACAATAACTTGAGCAGACCCTTCTGGTATTTGAACTGTGGGTTTTATAGATCTCCTGTTTTTGTGTCCATTCTAAATGCCTAGGATGTTTTGAATTCATTTTCTCAAAGATTTATATTAGTTATTTTAAAATTATGTGAGAAGGGTTTTTGGTACAGTACTGAGTTTGATTTGCTTAACCAAGTGTTTGCAGTCATAATTGAGAGAATTAAGCTTTGTGTTAATTAAATTGATGTGAAGATATGACTGGGTCCTGAGAGGGTTAGATTTTTCCCAGCTGTGAGGGATCATATTAAAATCAGATGATTTATATGGGTGACTTAAGTTAACTGCACCAGTTTAAGGAACTCACAATAAAAATATGAATGTGTTTATTTATAAATTTTAATAGTGAAAAATTTAATGGACCTTGATTGGCTTTAAGGAATTGATAGTGTGATAAGGAAACTAAATTTAAAGTCTGGGGTAGATGGGGGCAGGACCTTACTCTTCTGTGGAAAATGGCAATTTTTCTTTCCTCTTTCTCTTTTTAGAGGAAAGAACAAGACTCAACTATTTATTCAAGTTAGTAAAATCTTAAAAAATGACCCCCTCCTTCCATAGTTGATTCTTTAGCATGTTTTTGGAGGAAAAAGAACATGGAAGGTTATATAATTAGTAACTTGAGGAGCTATGTCAAGGCAGTGCATCATTAATTTGTTTTCAGAGCGGTATACACTACTAACTTTCTAAATTTGTTGATTTACAGGCTAATTTTCCTATTTTATGTTGCTATTTTCAGCACAATTTGATTCATGATGGTGGATTTTGAAGGTTGCCTTGCTTTGGGGGAGTGAATAGGTTGGATCAGGTCACCTCCAAAGGTTTCTTTAAACCAAAGTTATTCTGTGATTCCTGTTTGAAATTCTTGCTTAGATCCAGTATGCTAGAAGACACTTCTGGTACTGGGTTCCGAATCCTTACTAACAGAGGAGTCCTTTATTATATGATACTTTGATCCTCAGGCCTCTTTTAAGGAGCTTTATGTTTTTTAGCAGATGATGGGTTTTTTTAAGATAATAAGAAGAAACAACTAGAAAGGCTGCCCTATTTAGATTTAATCATTTTACCAAAGGTGCAGGGTTTCCATGTTCTGACTCATTTTCAGAAAATGAGGAAGGAGAAAGGTTTTGCTTCATTTCCCTCAAGCGGTTGCAATGTCTGTCTGTAGCAAACACCCTGTGAATGGGGGACTGAAATATTTTTACTAGGTCTGTGTTAATATCACTTTGTGCCAATGGATTTGGGAGATATCACTGAATTGGTATCTTTTCCCCATGAGCTGAATCCTGATATGGAATCCTGATATTCCCCTGAAGATGGCTAAAGCTGCAAGATTTTTGCATATGGGATTTAACCAGTTAAGGCACTCTAGACTGTATATAAGCATTTATCTGTAAAATTGCATCATGTCGATTAAGGTTTCTCCTTTCCATCTTGGTTTCAAAAATCATGCTCTAAAATTTCCTCAATAGCTCTCTTACTTCTTACAGAGAAACGTGTTTGTTTTTCCTTTTTAATGCTAACTATCCGATCGTGTTTGACATACCTTATAAACTGAAGGTTGAGCGCTAATGATCTCTATCCCAATGGCATCTATTTGGATTTTAAGCTTCCTAGCATGCTGTTCAGATACAGCGTGGAGGTGTCCCCATATCTGAAAAGACAAACTCAGAGTGTGATGATTGGTGTAAGAACTTAAATACAGATGACTTTATATCTGGCTCTTCTCTTCATAATACAAGTAGCTTGCTCCCTGGAAAGGTAGACTTCTCCCAAGAATTTGCCACGAAGAAGGCGGTTTCCAGAACAAAGAGGATTTGATACAGAATGAAGGACTAGAATGCTCTGTACTGTGCCACGGATGGTCTTCCAAGCAGTGTACTTATGGGAATCCGTAATCTCCAAAACTAATTATGTACAGCTTTCTGCCTTGTATAGGCAGTAAGTATTTCTCATAAGTATTTACAGGAACAGGATATGAACAAGTACATTACTAGAATTATACTTGGTCTACACTACGAAATCTGGTATTATGCATCAGTGCCTGGGATGAAAAATCCAACCTCCTCCTCAGGCTGTTCATGGTGTTTGCCAAAGCTCTTCTGAACTCGGTGTGCCAACTAAAGACAACTTCTGTTAGTGCAGGGTGTAGCCACGCAATTATTTTGGAAACCACTGAAAGAGTTGAAAATATTACCACTTCCAAGCTACCCATCAGCCCGTGGTTACTGCTCCTGCAGCTGAGATCAAGTATTGCGTTCTGAGTGACTAGTCTGCCACAGTGCAAAATCAGCCAGATTAGTTTAAATCACGGTTATGGTGAATTTAAGCCAAACCAGTTAAAATTACTCCGAAGGGGCTAGGAAGAGTCGCATAAGCACTCGCAATGCATCAGCTATTCAAGTGGTACCTTACAGCTGCTTCAGTTGCACCAGATCTGCGTAAGCTTGTCTGCCTGTACCATTTGGTTGCCTGTTGGGAAGGTGGCATAGGTAGGTGTAGGTGCGGAGCGCCAAGAAATCTCCTGCGTGTGTATTGTACCTGGTGTTGGCAAAGTCCTCGAGTGTAGCAGCAGAGGCAACAAATCTGTAATGTAGACAAAGCCCCAGCTGGAATCACCTAGACATCTGAGTTTTGTTTGTTTGGGTTTTTTTTACTATCATCTTTAAATACTGAGTCTGGTATCAAAGTGTGTTTTAGTTTTTCAACTACTTCTGTTACTTACAGGTTTAAATGCTTTTTTTTCTTATTGAGACATTATTCGGGAGGAAAGCCCACAAAGGAAAGACCAGTTTTCCTGTGACAGTTTTTCAGGTTTCATATTTTTCAAGTGTCATTCAGTTGCTTGGAAACTTCTAGAAGGATAATTTTGAAAATCCAGAGAGAAAATTCCTTCCTTCCCATAACAAAGAGTATTTTTGTTTGCTTAAATATTAAAAGGCTTTCTCTGATAATTTTCTTGGTGTATTAGCCAGTGCCCTACTTTCTTAAGTATGAGTCATATAGGTAAATAATACTAATTTATAAAATGGAAAGACTTGAACAAGATATAAAGGTCTTGGAGCATGATTTTTGTGGCAAACTTAATGTTTTATAAAAGCAGTAGCAACTCTTTATATACAGCCTTATATGCTTAATAAGGTCAATACTGATGTTCCGTATACTAAAGGCATATATGTGCATGTGTGTATATATAACAAACACTTATGGTGTATGTTCTTGGATATATAGAATTTATAAAATTAGTATTACAACAATAAATCTTTGTTTGAAGAAGAACTTAAGAAAAATCAAAATATTACAATGAAAATATCCAGTATTTCAATTAAGTTCAAATAAATGGGGAAATTAAATTTAAATATTTTTAAAGAGTCCTTGAATGGTTTGTTGATTAGAAACTAATGTAACTCCTTGTCTAAGATAAAACACCAAACAGGCAGCAGCTGCTGGTAATTGGTGCAAGTAATTGTAGAGCCAATAAGTTGAAGAAGTGCTTATTAAAAGAAACTGCTTTCCTATCTGCTTGTAAGTTCAATTGAGTAATGCACTCTACATGTGGTCTGACGGTAGGTAAATTATACACCTGATTTAAAAACACTCCATCCATAAGAGCTCCTATTTTGCTCATCCATAAAATTTTTACTTTCTTCATTACTAACTACTTGCAGCAGCATATGGCATAATATCTATCAAATTAGGCTTTGAGGACATCTTAGACTGGCACCCTGCTGGCTTGAAACATGTGCTTAATGCATATTGCAGCGTTTTTAACCCGTTAAGCGCCCCTCGGATAGGCTTCATCCTCGGAAGGCATGAATGCCCATGTGGCCCTACGGATGCACACCACGCACCCCGCCGAGCCGCTGGGATCCCCCGGAAGCAGTGCGTCTGCCCTGCAGGGGCTGTGGCACGGCCATCGTTTAAAGCTGATCCCGAGGAAACTTTGAAGGCCAGAACAGTAGTTTAGTTTCAAACTGATAAGAAAATAGTTGGCTCTGGAAAGAAGGGTTGTAATTCAAGCTAAAGAACTAATTTAAAAAAATCAAGCCCTACTACTCCTTCAGTGTGTCAGTTTGCATGCAGCACATTCTGAAGAAAATGTGTGGTTGTGTAGGCATGTATTTGCTTCCAAATGTAGGCACAATAGTTAACACCTATTTAATTTCCCTTTCATATATGTTAATTTTTACCAGAAGGTGATTTCATTAGCTTAGGTGAGGTAATGTTGTGCAGGCATCGCAAAGACAGGTGAGTGTCCATTCCCATGAGGAGCAGCTTCCTTTGCGCTGCTCCTAGAGCCGCAGTAATAACAACAAAATCTACCTCCCCCCTCCCCCCCCCAAAGTATTTGCCTTCAGCTTCAAGCAAAGCAATCAGTCTACAACTTTTCCTTTAAAGAACCTGTAATAAGTCCAGCTGTCTACAAGCCTGAAAATGTTCTGGTGTACTGCTGACAACTAAAATGATGTACCATGAGTAAAACCTGAGAAAGAGCTACTGTAGATGTCTGATAGCCTGATAATTAAATATTTGGCGAGGGGGAGATAAAAGCATCTGGCTGGAGAGCTGCAGAAAAGCAATTCCCTTTTCTCTTTGTGAAAGCTTTCAAAGCAGTTTTTGGAAACAATTTAAAATCTGTATATTGCCTTGTCTTGCTTATTTGAAATGACTTTTAATGGAAAATTTCTGTTAGATCTGATTAAGAGGTTAGCTGTTTTATTTTTAAATTGAAGTAAACTAACACTTCATTGCTTTAGCCCCAAGTCTAACACAGCAATGTGATTTATTCTAGTCACTGTCTATTTGTAATGGTTTTCTTGAGTACATTTGGACTAGATTTGGGCTGCAAAGTTCTGCTGGCTAGATTGGCTTAGTTTGAAAAATGTCAATCGCATTCCTGATTGACGGACAATACCATATAAACTAAAGTCCTAAGAAATGTAGAGCTTGTGTCTTCCTAGGGAGCAACTGGATAAGCAAACTCTTTGTGGATGCATCTCCACTAGAGGGCTTTGCTGGGCTGCTCTCCTGGTCTTGCTGTACTGGCCAAGAGTTTTTCTCCAGGGCAGCGTGAGCTTGTTGGAAATGCTTTCTGTATGCAAATAGCTAGTTTGAACAAATTAGTGAAAGAAGTTAATAAAAATAAGTAATGTTGGTATCAGTAATAGTAAAAGTAATGGCTAATTCTTATCTGCAGGGACATGGTTTTAGTTGAAATGAAAACTGAAATAGTTTTTAAACTGCATGCGCTTCTTGGGAACAAATAGAAGGTTATTGACACTCAAACAAGTAATGGAGGAGTAAGCTCAAGAATGGACCAGCTGTATATACGTGCATTAAGGTAGCATACCTCTCTTTCATTGGGAGGGACAATCCCTCAGGTTTGCCACAAGAAAGATGTGCACAGAAGGAGGTTTGATGCACATGAGAACATGGCTCAGACAAAAGGCTGTTTAGCAAGTGTCTTGTTTCAAACAACATGTGTGAGCTGCTGCCTAATGACTCTTGAATTAGGGCAAAAATATATGAAACTTCCCTGACTCTCCTGATACTATTTTATTTTATTTTTTTTAAGCTCACTTGAGCCAGGTATGTCTGACTTCTTCCAAGTGTTTCCTCAATTTCCCTTTGAGCCAATAAACTTTTTAACATCCATAATGTTCTTTGGCAGCAAGTTCCAAAGGTCCGTTACCTACAACATAAGGAACTGCCTCCTTGTGTTTTAAACCTGGCTCCTGTTAGCATCATTTGATGCTCTAAGTAGCAAACAAACACTTAATTCACAGCCTTACATATTCCAGCGGCAACTTGCATGCAAGCCTGGACTGTCTGCTCCCTGGAAGTGCAGTCTGCTCAGCTTGCTGGCCTTCTGTTGGGATGGAGCTGCTGTAGGATGTAGATGGTGGCTGAAGGCTAATGAATATCAAGAAAGTAGCTGTGCTTATTCCTGTAGTCTTTAAATGGGGGTAGCGGGGGGGGGGGGATATGCCACCTGGCATATGATTTATATCAGTATCTTAGCTTTCTTGATTGCAGAGAAAATGTGAATGCTAAAGGATCAAAAAAGTATTTGTATTACTTGAACTTAAAACAGAACCATTAAACTCTTTATCAAATCTTTATTACCAAAGATGTGACCAATTTGGCTTTAAAAGAAAAAGAGAAACAAACAGAACTTCTCTGTTAATTTTGAGGCCTGATAACCTCTAGCTAGCAGGTTGGAAGAGGGATTTTACACCAAGACCAATGGCACGTTCATTCATTCCTTCAAGTCCAACACATTAAAAGTGTTTAAAAATAAATGTCTCCCTCTCTGCATGTGGGCTAATCCCTGTACATTCAACACTGAATACCAGCGGGCTGTTTTTCTTATCTCAGGTAAAGCATTGATAGTGATGGGGCTGTGGTAAATGAGAGATTGGCTAAATCATGTTTACTTACTGGACTTAACGGAAGGAATTCTCCAATTGCATATCCAGTGTTCACTGTAGCCTGCACTTGGACACTCTTGCCTGTGGGCCTCATGAGGTGAAAGCTGAAGCTGGGTATTGCAAGAGATCAGGATGGTGATGGCAATAAAGCAACTGACTGAAGAAGGCTAACAGGAGAGAGGAAGGAAGCAGGAAGAAGCTTTTTGCTGTCTGTATATTTTGAGGTGAATTGGTGTCTAATACACCTTGGGGGACTGAAGATGAGTTAGAGAATGGAAATGTTCCCCAGGGACAAAATATAGTAAGGCATTAATAAAATAATTTTTTTGTTAAAGTTAACATTTCCTTTTTTTGTGTGTTCACATGCAACCTTAATGTGTAGGAGGGATTCTTCTCTTGGCCAGCTCATTAAGTAAAAACTTCATTAGATAAAAATCCATTTCATTAAGTTCTTTAAGACCCAAGGTTCATGTGATGACTCAGTATCCTGTTCCTGACAGCGACCTGCAGTAGTGGATGCCCAAGAGACAGTGCAAGAGGAAAGCAATTATATAACTACTTCTCCAGCTGCTCCTCCAGCCATTTACAGTGCCAGTTTTTGATTCAGTAATAGTGGTGTTCTTTAAGCTTCAGTGGATTTTTATGCAGCTGTATCATATCTTCCCTGAAAATATATCTTCAATTTGTAGATTTTCAGTCTCTTTAATCTCTGTGTTCTAGTCTATATTTTTGACAATCCTTGTTGTCTTCTCTGTACCTTTGCTATTTCTATTATACCTATTTTTGGGAGGGAAAGGGCAGAATTGCGTATGTGTTCAAGATACAGAAACACCTTGTCATTTCCTAATTTGTTCTCTATCCCCTTCCCAATGATTCCTTATATTTGCTTTTTTGGCTGCTAGTGACAGCATTTAGCTGATGTTTTCATAAAGCTATCTATTCTACTACTTAATGGCTATAGTCATCTTGGAGCCCCTGAATGCATAGATAAAGTTAAGACTGCCTTTACCTGCAAGTATCTCTTTTTATCCACCCTGAATTTCATCTGCCATTTTACTGCTCGTTTCCTTGGTAATGTAACATTCTTCCATGGCTCTCCGTAGTTGGGGATTTTTTTATTTGTTTTTGTTTTATTTTTTTAACTAACATTAGTAACTTAGTTTCTCTGAATATGACTAAGCATGGGCCTTGCCACAGATCTTCAAGAGCTGCTGCTGCTGACCGCTCTGAAATTGTCTGCTTGCTCCTCCTCCTCTGTTTTGTTTTAAATTTTTATCTAAGAGAATCTTCTCTCTTATCTCATGGCAACTTAGTTTCTTTAACTTTTTACAATGGACTTTGTCAAAAGCCTTTTTGTATTTCAAGATTGTATGGTTTAGATCTTACTTGTACATATAACTGCTCACTTCTTTCAAAAACATCAATAGGTTTCTGAAGCATTGCTTCTTTTTATAAAAAGTCTATTGGTTCTTCCTTAATAGGTCTGGTGTGTTTATGTGCCCATCATCCTGTTCTTTAAACTTCATCTTACATCATGACATCTTACATCTGGGAACAGTCATTTGATCTTTGCTGTGGAAAAACTAAGAGCAGATCATCATAATCTTCCAGTTTGTTTACCCTGGTGCCGGTAAACTATATAATAATGCGCCATCTGTCCCTGAGGGAAATAGCACTAGATTTAAGTGTCTGTGACTGAAAGTGGTTCAGAGTCCTAATGATGACTCAAGAAAATACTCCTTTCTCTCTCTCTTTCTTTCTCCAGGATTTCTACACCTTTGGAGGAAAATACAATCCTTACAATGTCATGAATGTGGAAGTACATGGGAAAGATCCAGCCAAATCCTCTACCATCCTTCATACATCATTTCTTCAGTGCTCCAATTGGGTTACACTTGAATTCACTTTCTAGTATGCCATACAAAAGATAGTGTATGAGCTCCCACTGAACTGACTTAAATGCTTGATTGAGTCTTTAAAAAAAAAAAAAGACTTGGAAGCATTCGTTTATGGCTCTTCTGATCTCTGGCATGTACTAGCTATTTACTTATAGTTTCCTGGACACATGCTTTTTTATTCCTGTTTTCAAGTCCTAGGTGGAGTTTGATAACTGCAGCCTGTGCAGGGATTTTGAGATCTGTGCCAGAACAGAACTGGTGCTGTTTTTTTGTACAGGGAGAGCCAGGTGAGGTGAACTCAGTTTGCTGTAGTGCACCATGCCAGGGTGCAGCATGGGTGCCAAAAGCCAGTAAGAACAGAAAGCAGCAATTCTGGTGGCTTTGGGCATGGTAGACTAAACTCTGTTAGCAGCTGTTGCCATAAAGCCACAGTAATTAATAATAAATTGTGATGTTATAAGCAAAGGTCCTGGGGATGCTGTTTGCACTGAGTATGCTGTAGGTGCAAACCAGAACCTTCTCTGGTGCTACTTGGTTGTCAAGAATTGCTCTGATATTGGGTACAGAAATATTCAGGCAATGTAAAAGAAGAATGAGGAGGCATACTGGATTATGGTGGGATGAGAAATAATTGATGAAGTTAGTTGAAGTTAGAGAAACCCAGAAGCTGAAAAGGGCAGAGCTTAATCAGAGACAAGAGAGGAGGCTATAAAACAGCATGACAGAGGTTGGGTTGTGGTGGTGTGGGGCTGAAGTGTCTGCAGTATTTGGAACACGCTGCAGATCCTGGGGTAGAGCCTCGGCTCCTCAGCCTTTCCTGTCCTTTGAATTGTTTGTAGTTGCTGGTCCATGTGAAAGACTGATAGTATTGCTGCCACTTTATTAGGTCAAGTGGTGGACGGTTGTGCCGTAAACTTGTAAGTCTGAACCTCCCTGATGATGTGGGTTGGGTGATCCGATATAATTCCATGCTATATTTGTCTTAGCCTGCTATTTCTAAAAATAGAGAATGATATTTACAATAAGTCTACATCTCCCAGCTTCATTCTTTACACCAAGCACTGTGCAACCTTGATGTCATGCTCTTGCTTACAGATGGCATGGTACAGACTTCCATCAGATAGCTGCGTCGTTTATTCCATCTGGCTTTTGCCTGTTCGGCATGCGAGTTGCACCTATTTGGGAAACGCAGGCAGTTGTTTAGTGAAGGAAAGTGCTGTCTGTAGAAGCCCTGGTTCATTTGTTGCGACGGTTAAGCAATGGTGATTGAATTAAGCAAAGGATTGCAGGAAGGGAAAGTTATTATCTAACAGTCAACACTGAATGCTTATTAAATTACCAGTGAAATTCCCAATTTAAACTTTCAAGTTCAAATCTCTCATCAAATCTCTCATCTTTGCTTGCCTAAGTGTTGCGAGTGTAATCCTGATGATGTATTGGAAATATCACCAAGAAATCTATATTTAAATGTTATGCACATGCAAACTTCCATTGATGGTGAAATTGGACTGCAGTATGACTGCTGAATGATAAGTGTTTATAAGATCAAGAACTTAAGCACTGTTCAGCAAGAGTCAGGATGGCAAAATTTAGCTTTTTTATTGTATTGTTATAGGCTGGACTTGAAAATGTTGTTAAAGTAGTCTGAAAACAAAGAATTACTTTCTGATAGCTTTTGAAATTTGCATTTTGTTGTTCTTCAGGAATAGCTTAATGTCATGTTGTCTCTTATTATTTTAAAGGATTTAAAGTAGTTGATATAAGTTAAACCTTTAAAAGTGTTTTTTTCCTTCAGTATGGCGTTGCTTTGAGAGGAAAAAAATAAAAAGCTGAACTACATATTGAATTTTCTAGGCTGTGTTTCTGCACAGCAATCTTCTGAAAAAGTGCAATTATTTTTTTCCCCCCACTCAAACATGCATTTGAGAGGAATGAGTAGATCAGATAAAGAGCTGAGATTCAATTCAACTCAACCTTGAGTCACTCTCTGACTCTGTCTCTTTAAAAAGAAAAAAAAAAAAAAAACCCAAGGTGGCAAAATCAATACAAACCAATAATAACTTCACATTTGTGGAAGCAACATGAATGGCTCTCCAAAATATTGAGACACATCCAAGTACATTTTAGCAGAGCTGATATTTATCAGAAGTCATTTGCCCTCAAGCAGATGCTCTCTTTCATTGTGCTCCTGTCACAAATGACTAAGATTTATGACAGACAATTACAGCATCTGCAGTTAGCAGCCTTATAATCAGCACCATTATTTAACGATTGGTGCAATAAACTGACTCCTGTTACTGTTTATCAGATATCAGTCAGTTCTGGCTATTTTCTTCAGCTCCCCAAATCACAGTATGGTGCAACCACTGCCTTTTAATGGCTAGTCAGAAGCAGGCACATTTTCACGTTTTGTACAGACTGCCGAGGAAAAGAAAAAGCAACCAATTACATGTATGTATGGTGCCCTCTCATTTGAGATGCCTGTGTACGTAACTGTCTCTATACAGTCTAAAACCTCTTGAAAAAAAAAATAACAGCTTTTACTATTTCAGATAAGAGCTTCTATTTAGTCTTCTGCATGGGGAAAAATGTCTTCTGTTTAAATATTCATGTTTTAAAGAGTGAATAAAATGTTGATATACTGGAGTAGTCGTACTCTCTTGCAGCATGAATTCTGCACGCATGTGAGGAAGGGGCAATGTCCGTTCGTTATTCAGCCTCCAGAATGTCAGCAAATAACAGAATTGTATTTTAAATTTAGTAAGGTTCTTATCAAAAATTAAAAGCCTGAGAAATGCCTCGGCTGAGTTTAACCACTGTGTACAATGTATTCTGTGAAACTCCTATCAGGACTGGCGTTTTTCCTGGAAACCTTGTGAGAGGGGACTAGCTGATGTTTGAGCTGCAAGACAAACTGAAAAGTATATTAAGACTTTTGTATGTGCTCCAAAAGGCAAAGATCTAATTTTAGAACCAAGTTCTGCCATTACTTAAACCGGTGATCATCAGGTGTAGGGAAGGTTCCTTTAAATAAATGCCTTTATAAGCAAATGCTCTTTGTAAGTGAGCAGAATTTGTCCCTTGGAGCATGAACACTAAGTTTCTTAAGATTTTCTTTCTGCCTTTTTATTACTACCCCTGCGTCTTGTCTTGTAGTAGTAGGAAACACTCTGTTGATTGACACATTATTTTCTTGTACATAATAAATTAAATTGCTTGGTATCTGAAAAGTTCTCAAAGAAAAGATCATTTGGCCCTTTAGAGGGACGAAGGACAATAAGTTAGATCAGTTGTTGTTTCTGCAGATAGGAAATAAAGTAAGGTAAATAGCTGTCTTTAGTTATTTGTGGAGATGATGAGTCATCTGGCCACCAAGCAGAATTTAAAATCATTTAAATATAAGTGAAGTTGCTTGATGTACAGATGATCTCTGAGAAGTCGAAATATATGTACTTTAAGACCATGTTTATTGACTTGTGCCTTACTAAGCTAAGAACATGTGGACATGATTATATTTCTTGGTTCAGCAAGTCCCTAACCTTCTGTTGATATTTTTTTATCTGTAATTACTGGATCTTCACCATTCTGACATATTCCAGATACAGTGCTAGAAGATAGTTATTATACGTGCCTTTGATTAAATTTAATTTTTGGTGATACTTTCATAATTTTAATGTGTGTATTCATTTTATTTAAACAGAGTACATGTATGCTATTAAAATCTTAACAGTTCTTATACAAAATGTAGGAGTTTGGGTTTAAGTTTAAGACATTGGACCAAATTTCTTTGTGTCTAGGACAGTCACCATTAAAATGGGCTTCCTATATTTCAGTGGATCATAGTTTGTCCCTTTAAAGTAATTTTAGATTAACTCTGCACTGATACAAAAGAGATACTGATCTTACTATAACTGACTTTATGAAATACAGTTTTTATATAAATCCAGATATATAATGCTGTCCTTAATACACTTGGGTATATTTTTCAAAAATACCTCAGTAGAAAGCTGACTTGTGAAAACCATACCTTGGTCTGTATCATTCTGTTTTGAAGTAATTCCTGAACAGAGTTTATCATTAGTATGCAATCACAGAATGGTTTATCTATGTCGATAAATGTCTGCCAGGGACTGGGTTGAGACCATCAAATTCATTTTATTTTCAGCTGATGTAGATGTTAAATGATATTTAAGATGATTAATGGTAGATATGTCTTCCAGGAGCTACTTTTAGTAGTAGAATCCCATTGGTTTCCACATTAATAAAATTCAGTCTTCTAAGACACATATCCATTTTTGGAAAAAAAAAGAAATCCAAAGTAAAAATTGTCCTATCTATCCCTTTTAAGTTGTTCACGTACTATGAGTAAAAGAGATCCCTTAGATAAATTAAAGCCAGGCATAGGACTTGGTCATATATATATATATATATATATATATATATAAAATTATGTTCATATACATGTGCTACCTTCAGCAGGGGGCTAACTCTGCCAGGCAGAAATGTTTGGTGCCAGGCAATGAATCTTCAGTGGGTTTGGATTAGTAGGCTGTAATGCTGCATTGTGTTTGCATAGGGAATGAAACCTTACTGCTCTCCCTCAGCTCCAGTGCAACAGCCTTTGAGATTCCAGCAGTGGAAGTCATGGGCTTGGATGGTACAAACGGTTAAAAGTGAATGTTCGGACACTAAACTGTTTTTGAAGTGAACTCAAGGTTTTTGCTTGTAGCTAAAATTAGTGGGCCCTATCTGTTACCTATGTCAGACCTCAAAACAGGTGTTCTTGTAGATGTTTATGACTTAGGTTGTGGGATCAGCTCACTCATTAACTCCACTTGATCCAGCACATGGTTTAATCAGTGGAAAAGACTGTCCTGTATTGTAACAGTCATTGAATCAAACCAACTGCTAATTAGGCATAAGTTAGAAGAAGGTAACACTACTATAGCAGCTTCACTCAAGCTTCAGGATGGAGTGTGGTGTGAAGTAAAATTCGTGAAAGCTTCTGAGCGGCTTCTTTATTCTTATTTTCACAAGATTTATTGAAAGTTAAATCTCTATTTTGCCTTACTATTTTCCCCCTAATTAGTGAAAATGGTCAAAATCTCCTTCTGACAAGCAAGTTTGTTTGGAAACTTGCTTTTACTAAAGTAAAACAACTGCCCTAGTCTAGGAGCCGTCCAGGACGAGAGGAGCAGAGGTCAGCAAGCCTTGTGTCCTTGGGACACCTTTGACTTGCACTGGAGGACAGTTCAAATGAATCTCTGTGCTTTTGCTTATCAGCCACCACCTTTGAAGGTAATGTACCTTTAACCATAACATATGGACTAGATCATGCCTGTTGGGCCACTAACTTGCTCACTTTTCCTTCTTCCTCTGGTGTGCAAAGACATTTATGTGCTCTGCTATTGGTACATTGTAAATGTGCTGCTTATGGTCCAAACATGTAGCCCAAGTTTTATATTTAGTCTTTGTGTGTGTGTTTGTCGTTACAAACAAAAGACTTCTTTATGGAAAGAAAAGCATATCTGCTTTCTCTACTTCTCAAGCAGAGGTGGGGAAAAGAGAAGAAAATGCAACCACTGCTTCTTGACTTAACCTTTCCTTTCCCCTGGTTATCCTTGTTGTGGCTTGGAGTCGTATGGTATTTCAGGTTAGTGAAACACCGGTCAGCACAGGGTATTTATTCCAGCTCCTTTTCTTCCTTTATAGCATGCTGTAGTAATTTTTATTATCCATGCCTGTTGTCTACTATCTATCTGCTTACAAGAACTTAAAAGCTGTTAATACCACTTTGTATCAATGCTTCATGTGATTCAGTGTATTTAATTAGAGATGAGTCAGCATTAAAAGCCTATAAAAATCTCCTCTGGAGCAGTATGGTGGCAAGTAGCATGCAGTGTCTCAGGGAAGGCAATGGTAATGCTCTTCCTCTCAATTTGTTGTTAACCAAGAAATCCAGAGGGAAGTCTGGGAAGTGAAGCACTTATAGGCAAATTTTGTAAACTGGAACCAAAATTTTCACTCCTGTGCACATAGGTCATTGTAAAATGACCACTGTTTTCTCAAAGTGGTAGTATTGGTGCTTCTGTGGAATATGAGAAGTGCAAATTATGGGGCTGTATCCCTGAAAACTTTTTTCCAAAAAGAAGTTAAGATCAATACTAAATTAGTAGCAAAACATCTCCTAGTGCAGGGCTGAGGCAATGGCATCGAGAACAACGTTTGGATATATCAGCAAGGGAATAGTGGTGGGGAGTGAGGAAAGGCAGTTCCCTCATAAATAGCCTTAGTGAGAAGTTTCCTGAAATACTTTCTCTGGTTTTTGCTTCCTCCTTTTTCTGAGGCTGAAAAAAGCAGAAAAGATGCAGGAAAGAGCTATATATATGGTAAATATATATATAGTAAAGATTCAAGTTCTGGAAAATCTGTCTTACAGTATGAAATTTTAAAAAGTTGAGACTTTTAATTTATCCCTCCTCCAAAAAGTTTAATAACTCGATCAGCGTGCAATAACCTACGTGGGAGAAGGTTACTGGTAGCAGAGAGTTATTGTTTGCAGAGGTGGTTTAACAGTCGGCAGCCATAGCTCTAAACCAAAGTAAAATTCGGGCTAGAAATAAAATGTTTTTAATGGTGATTTTTTTACTATCCATCACTTGAAATCTTTACTTAAAATATCTTTCGTAATCATATGCACTTAAGCTATCAGAAGCTCTTATCCGAGGAGCTCTCGGGTGAAAGCTGTGCTTTGTGTTGTCAGGGTCTCGAACTGCACTAGTTGCAACGCTGCTCTGAGCAGCTGGGCTATGTAACGTTGTCAAAACATCGGTTGTTGTTTACCTCTCTACAACAGTTGGTCTTCCGCAGAGTTAGAACATGCCTGAGACAGTTTGCTGGCAAGATATGTACTATACAATCAATAGGAGTTTGTAATAGTAATGCTGGAATGATTAGTTCGTTCATTCGTTTATCGAATTATGCACCTGAAAGCAGGATCGTTTTGATGCTAGACCAGCTTTATTGGTTCTGTATTTTGTCCTAGAAATGATGTGAAGTGGTTGTCCCTACTGCCTGCCCTCCGTGTACTTACTATCCTGAGTAACTACTTATTTTTACTAGTGTGTTAAGACGTGAAAATTACCTTAATTTTCTTTTAGCGAAGAAAATCAGTTCAGATTCCTGTAGCAGGTTCAATCAATTGATCAACAAGATCTCTCGACATCAGAAGCATTTACTTTGCACAAGAGTAAGGCACAAGAAAAAATATTGGCCATTCCAATCAGATAACATTTGTCTCTTTACTTCTTTGTTATTGATATGCTTACGATTTTCTGTCGAAGTTTCTAGCTTGTTGATGCTCTGGAATCTGAGAATAGTTTCTCATAGTTTTAAAGGAATTAAGACAACAATGAGGCTGCAAAATGCATACACTGTGCTTTGTATATATGCATACATACATATGCATACATGCATGTATATGTATGAATACAGAGCATTTGCAGTTTGGCAAAAGTAATGATAGCAGCATTATTGCGTTACTGTAGAAGTTCTCAGAAGATCTCAAAGTACTTTCTAAAGCAACAATTTCTGCAGCCTGTCAGCCTAGCGCACCACCGTCTTGTGGGCTAGTGCAAAATGTTATCTGGGGAAACCCTGCTCAGTCTGGAGAGTTCCACGGATTATCGTGCTCTCGTAGGATCAAGTGTTGATTTATATCCTTGAATATATGAATTGATGAGGGAGAAACAGTCGGCTTTGGTGGATTGCCTTTTATTCTGCCTCATTTTCCTAGCTCTAAAGGGGAATACTATCAAGTTCAAAGAGTTAGATAATACTTGTATTGTAGTTTGAGTAAATAAAATGCCGTATTCTTTCTTGAATATTCCCAGCATATATCCAGGTAATGTCAGATTTGTTTCTGGACTGCACTTTTAAATCAGTTCAAATCTACTTTTCATTAGATCATAAGGGTCAGAGTATGAGATACGTTATTATTCCTGTATGAGTTGAATATTGGTTAGCAAACAAACACACACCCTGGTAAAATGTTGCTCCTAACCAAGAGGTAGGATATGCTCAAGTTATAATGACTATAACTTCAGTCGTGTACAAGGTTTGTATGACATTTGAGTTCTTGGAGTAACTAACAAGATCATCTCGGAAAAGGAGAGATATTTGGCATAATTTAGAACGTATTTTTTAACAAATTAATTGTTTTTAGACATGGCAAATGAGCATGGTATCAGAGCACTGTGCTCGTTCTTTCTCAGCATCAGAAATTCAGTGCCTGGCACCTGCATTGCACGTCCTTCAACCCTTTCATAAGTAGTTTTTCCTCCTTGCAGGAATCCCACAGACATCTGTGAAACTAATTTTTGTTGCGAAGATTGTACAGTTGGGCAAAATTTTGCATGCATATATATTAGTCTGTTTCTGGTTTTGAAAGCTGCAGCTGAGTGGCCAATTTTGCCATGATACTTGAAAGGAATCAACAATTAAAGTAATGATTTATCAAATCTGGGGCTTTTTTCTTGTGTGACAAAATGGGTTTCCCTGCTGCCACAGAGTAAACCATTTAAAGAGTCTTTAAATGTGGAAAGTGTACAGATCGGTGCATTTTAGAAGACTAAAGTTTGCAAGTGCATGATGTGTAAAATCAGGATTTATTACTTTAAATTTACTTTGCAAACCATTCTGTGCAACTACTGAATAGTAATGCAGATGAAGAAGGTAGTAATAAAATGTGTAGTGCATCAGTGTTGCCTATTTATGCTATTGTTGAATTAATAGTGCAGTGGCAAACATTAGAGTTGAGTCTGCACGGTGCATGGTACCAGATGAGAAAGAAGAGTTATTTTAGGCTGTTTTTAAGGTTTTCCTGAATAGGTTAGAGCAGTTGCTATAATAATAAAAAAATAAGAATAAAGTTATATCTATGGCTTTTATTATTTGCTTAATATTCCCTGGTGTATTGTGGGACTTTGGTTTGTGTGTTGTCATGCAGAAATATGTATATTTTTTGGCCAAAGAGGTTTATAAGACTATTTTTTTTGAAAGATTTTTGTAGTGGGTTAAACTTTCTTTCAATTAATTGTTCATGTACAATGTAGTGATCTAGCTCCCCCTAGTGTATTAAAAATCCCCCAAAGATTTAATCGAGTATTTAATAAATTAATAAAATGGAAATATGTATTTTTAGAAAGTAGCTTATCACAGCACTCTTTTTCACTGGAAAAACATCGCTGCAGTTCTAAGACAGGAGCAAAAATTACCAGTTTTTCCTATGTACTTTCTACTACATTCTTTTTCTGTCAAATGAAATGGCATGTTTATGAATTAAAATTTTTAAATGTTTGCTAATAGGAAATAAAGCAGCTGAAAAAATTTCTTTAAACATGTGTTACTCAGTTCTGGAAATCATTGCAAATTTAGTAACTTCCTGTCCCTTTAGAAAAAGCCTTGTGCCAAACTGAACTGCTTAGAGAGGCTCTTTCTAAAATGAAAGTGCTCAGTGAAATCCTTTTTCTTTCTGTAGCTGTTATACTCTATGCATCTAATGAAATCATAAACGGAAAATTATAGCTTCATTCTAGGGAATGTGAAGACTTATTCCAACAGATGGCATCAAAACACCGGTCTGAACTATATGATTGCTGATTGTTAATTGCTTCTGTAAAACAATCCTTTTAAACAGAGTAATGCATTTTATCATACAGATTATAGTTCTACGCGTTTTGGTTTTTCAATACGTGTTAACATTTTCTCCTCCAGTGTAAGATTTAGTGTTTGCATAATTATCGGATTAAACAGTGACTCAATTTTTTTTAAAGAAATGAGGACAAGGAGATAGAGAATTATGAATCACAATTTCTGTTTATTCAGAACTGCTAAATTACTGTACGAGTATGAGCTTTTATTATACACAAAACAAATGGACCAAGATGTCCTTAAGTGCAAAAACAATTACCCAGTCCAGTGTTCTTTGCTCAAGAAACTCCCAGTGACGTTAGTGGAAGTCTTGGCTGTGTAAGGAGAGCAGAGTGCAAAAAAGATACTGTACGATATCCATTAATCATTATGAAATCAATACCCCTGATTATCCGTTTGCATTGTTCTTGCACGGTAAGGGCTGGATATTTTACGCAAAGCTAAATGAGCGGGGAAAGCCTTCTAGATGCCTGAGTCGGTCAGGACGGCCGCGTGGAATCGCGTGCGAGTTTCTCGTGGAGTTGTGCTCTTGTCTCTAATGTAGTCAGCCTGGGAGTATTGCAGAGCCAGCGTGCTCGTGCTTGAGGAGTCTGGAGCCTTGCACCTTTCGCATAAAGCTTGCTGCCCTTCCGCCAGCGGATAGTTGTCTGGCTCGCCCGAAGGATTGCATCCAGATCTCCCGTTGTTGTGATTCAGGTTGTGGTGCCTTATTTTCTCTTAAAGGACCCTTATGACCTGGCCTGGGTGAGTGTTGCCTTTTACCTCGACATACTGGAGGTAGCTAGAGCAGTGAGAAAACTGGGCTAGGAAAACAAATAGCTGTGTATACCTTCAGGACTTCTGCTCCAGACTGCCTTTTGTTGTAATATTACATTATTATATGTTCTAAAATGCCTATTATCTAGAGAATGTGTAATTATATTAATATCATAACTATATTGTAAGCAGTATGCAGCTGTTTGCTAAATGGAATATCGGGCCTGCAATAATGTGCCTTTAATTTGCCTTCAGCAGCAACCTGCTCCAAAAAGGAGTTTGGGACAGTTGGGTACCGCATTCGCGTTCCCCTCTGCGGCTCCGGAGGGGCTGTGCTAGAAAGGAGCACTTTTACTCCCGAGTGCTGTTGGTGGATGTGTCTGTATTGGATGCAATGGAAGCCAGATGTAGTGAAAAGGATTTTCCTCCTTTCCAGCAAAGCTGCCTGGGGGTGTAGGAAACTTTAGATCCAGTAGTGGGTAACTACTGGTATGTCCATTGAACTCCATCTTTTGCTGTAAGGTGGGGTCTTTATGCAAATCATTACATTGGTAACAAGCAATTCCCATAGGGTTTTAGTATCATCAACTTATTTGGCAGTGTTGGTAATGCTGGGAAATGTCTCACTGAGTAAAAATGACTTGGCCTACCATTAGGGCTCCACAGATACTTTATCTGAACAGTCTAGGGACCACCTGATGCTGAGTCCTTGAGTGCAATGGGTATGCCAGGGATGCAGCTTGCTCAGCTAGTGGTTCCTTGCCTAGGTTAACCCTGGAACAGCACAGGGATTTGGTGCAGCTTGAGAAAGAGCAGTGTGCTGGAAGCAATACGTTTGTCTAGACCAATTTAAGAAGTCCTTTGTTTGTCCCTAGAGGACATCCGAGTACTCTGGAGTGGCTTTTTTCCATTATGCTAGAAAAAAATAATAAAGAACAGGGAATTTTTCAACACATCTTTGTAGTATATTACTGAAAAATAGAGATGAGTTTTACCCCAGCAGGGTAAACTGAGGCAAAGGTTGATGGCCTGATTTTCAAGAGGGTTTAATTCGCACATTTTTAATTGAAATGAGACTGAGTGGTTTAAGATAGCAAAATGCATCTGTGTGACTATGAGAATACAGTAGATTCTAGTCTGAGCTTTGCACTTGTATATAAATAATGTTTTTCCTTTTTTTAAGAACGTTAGTTACACGCTTCCATTTGGCTGCGTGATGTAGCCCAAATATTTGCAAAGTGGCGTTACCTCATTTCCAGGTAGTCTGGAATGGACCACAATCAGCATGATCCTCATAAAACTAATTAGGTGAATTTAGCCACTGTGATAGTCCGTTATGGAAGCTGGTTTTGGAGCTGGCTGGTATGTTAAGGGAACCCACGTATGTGAAGTTAGACTTCTGAATCCTTGTGTAAGAGCTCTGTTTTTCAAAAAGGTTGAAGAATGTTAGTAGGTATTTACACTTCTAAATTCAGGCCATTTACTGTGTGGTGGATGAATGAGGACTTTACAGTCACACTTAAAGCATGGCGGGAATGAAAATAAACCCAAATTAAACTGGACTCTGTTTTCGCTTTCCAAAGATGAAAACAATTTACTTACCCAGGCGTGAAGCCTGCTAGAGACTGACACCGACTGTGTGTTTATATTGTATATGTGTATAATTCATTGTATGACCTTCTGTTGTCAGGTCCACAGTACCTATGTGTACTGACCAGGTGGAGACATCACTAAGCTGATGTTGGCCAGTTTGTTCGTTAAATCCATATCAAATGTCTCATCCACAGTTTTGCTTACACTGGTGAAAGAGGTGAAGCCACAAGTGAAGGCTCTCATTGTTTACACACTTTTTAAAGCAAATTAATTATTTAGTATGTAAAATCACAAAACTGTCATATTAAACAAGGTGTTACTAAGTAATTTTGGATGCTCATTCAAAGTGGAATAATCTATTAGCATTGCAGAAAGGACTTGTAATTAACTAGGCTGTAGAGGTAGGCCTGCCTGCTGGGCTGGAAGAAATTGTGGAAATAGGCTCTTTCACTGACTGTCATGAAAAGCAATTTTACCCAAGAAATATAATAAAAAATCATAACTGTGGCAAGTATGCAATGGGACTAGATTATACTGTAAAAAGCAATGAGAATTTTGTTACTGACTCTGATTAACATAGAACAGGTCTTATCTGTATGTCATGCTTCTATGTTATATTCAGTGCATTATATGCAAGCGGTTTAGATCTGTCTTCAGGCTGGTAAGACTTTGCTAATTCAGCTCCTTTAGCAAACCTGGTAATTTTTATTTTGGTGAAACGCTGGTCCCTGAGAGATTTGGGTGTGCATGTGTGTGAATGGGACTGTAGGTATGGGGGGAGCCAGACCAGCTGTGCTCTTGTTCTGGAAGTTCTTGCTTTACCTTCTGATTTAGTCAAAATCAGTGGCTGGCTTAGGAAATGAAAGATCAGGCTCTTTTTTATAATAAAAATCAGTAATTGCTATATCACCAATTAGTTTTATTCAGAGGGTCTCCAGTGTTAGAAATGACTATCTTACGTTACGCAATTGTTTTTAAGAAGTTACTTTTATTATCTGTCATCTGCAGGGATTTGGGAGTTTCTTTTGTTTACCTTTCAAATGCTGTCTTAATGAGGTTATTTTAACGGAGAATTTTCAGCTTGTTCTAAATAGTGCTACCTAGACTATTCTTTTTCCAATTTTCCATCTGCTAGTGCAGCTTTAATATTTCTTTACCAGATTTTAACAGGACTGTGTATCATTGTCATCAATGCCAGTGATGTTTTCAACATTGGTGTTTTATTGTGTTTATTTTTAAATATATTTCGTGAAGTTCCCTGGACAGAATCAATAAATGAATCCTGCAAACATCTTCATTATGGAGTAGCCAGGAAAGAAAGGAATCTGAATTAGAGCTGTATTCTTAGCATAGTTCATAATAAGCGTTATCTTTATGACAAGCTTAAAGAACATAAATTGCTGAATCCCTAACAAAAAACATTTGAAACAATTGACTAATTAGGAAGGGGGGGGGGGAGAAAGAGCAATATTTGTTTTCCTCTGCAGCCAAGCTAAATAACGCTTAACATGAATACATAACTTATTTTGAATGATCTGTTGTGTCAGGATCTGGCACGTCTTTTTCAGCGACAACAATTAAGGATACGTGTAAATGGCAGCGCAGCCTATCTGTCACTGTCCCCTCGGCGGTGGCGGAGCGCGCAGCCCAGCCTGCCTCCCGGCCGGACCGCTGTGCCAGAGCACGCGAGCTGCTCTCAACGCGCTGCCTTGATTATCTCATCGCAGCACGCTAATCCTGGCCTAGCTGCGCTCCACCGGCGCAGACCCGTTGTTTGCAATGGGGCGGTGGTTATGTGGCTTTCCAACCTGGCTTTGGATATACGTTTTATGTGTTTACTTGCCCAAGCAAAATGATATGTCACAATGAAAACTACACTCGAGTGAAGAATAAGATGTGTTAAGCAGGCTATTAGTAGAAAGGAACGCAAAATATGCCCTCGCCAGAGAGGAGGAGAGATGAGGTAGTCGCAAATGCCTGTTATTTGGCTCAGGGCAAGAATAACTGAAATTGCGTGGCCTACCTTATAGAAGAGATCCGACTGGATGTTCTTCGTAGTGCCTTTGCATATTACATTGAAGATACAGTTCAGCACAGGATGCATTTTAAGAACACTAACAAACATCCCAATATGTAATGATGTAAGAATTAGATGATAGGAAAGATATCACAGTTTTGTATTTTTTAAAATTGGAAAGCTACAATTAGAAATTTGACAGCTTCTTCAGTGCAGCAAAGAAATGACAGTTTCCTAATGCGATGTTGAAAGTAATATGCACAGAATGAGTGCTAAAATTCTTATAGCATACTACTTTAAGTTGTTTAAAAGCAACAGTTTCAAAATTCATTATCATTCTTAATATTTTAGATTTTCCATGTAGTTACTAGTCTTTAATAGTGGAAAAAACATCTTTTTCAATAATAAAATGGAAAAAGAGAGACACATATCAGAGAATACCTGAAGAAGCTATTAAGCTTTATCTTAATTGTAAGACAAGTCTTGTACTATCCCTCAGGTACTTTTCAATTTGTAATAACTCTTCCCTAAGAAATCCTGACAAATTGTAATAGTTTCTTAACAAAATGTATTTTATGTGTTTTCATAATATAGGCGTGTGGTAATGTAGGGTGCTCATGAATACCCTTTTTAAAGAAAATAAAAATTAAAGTGCAAAGGGTTAGATTATTTGAAAATTATACAGGAGCTGGGAGGGAAGAAACATAGGGGGGAAAAAATAAAGAAAAGTTGCTGTAAGTCCTGGCAATATTTTTAAAGTCTTTTAAAATAAACTTTCGAATAATAAAAATCAGAAATAGAGGCTTTTTGCTGCTGTTCGTGAGGCTGTAATAGCCACGAAGGAGTGGGGTTTGGTCTGAAGGACATGGTGCGCAACTTCCTCGCTAAGATGCAAGCTAATGCATCCTGTCCACCGGCAAGGGAGTTCCAGTCGCTCGCATCCTCACCCCATGCTACATCGGTCCAATTTTCTCTTGGGACGATTGGCCTGCCATGAATGAGGCTGTCTTACATCTTTGCCTAGCTCTTTTTGCATTATCCGAGTGCATGGCTTAGCCCTACCGGCTGGCTGCGGTGACCTAAACCAGCAGCTCCTGAAGACGACTTACGTGTAAGTTCCTCTTGGCCGCGCCCTACACGAATGGACGAGAACTGCTAAGCTCCAAAATTAAAGCAGTGCTTATCGCTGTCATCCCAAATCAAGGTAACACCAATCAGAGAAGGCAGGACTAGGCAAGGACTGCTTTTTTGAAAGGAGAAATATGTGCTTTGTTACTGTCAGGGGATTTTATATCTATTGAAACAGTAAGGAACTTGTTATGCATGCCATGAACATCCTGCATGTGCCTAGCCCCCAGACTGCTGTCCGGCCTGACCGGTGCCCGTCCCTGTGAGATGACAGCGTCATGGTTGTCCAAGCCATCTCATTAAGGGAATCTCTGTAGGATGGAATTCTGCATAGGGAGCGAGGAATCCTAGCTTAGTGCTCGTAAAGGCTTACTTCACTGTGTCTGACTGGGTGTTCGTGTATGACACTATTTGGAACAAGGACAGATAAATGTGCTTAGTGCTTTTATGGCGGCATCTTCCTCATTGTCTCCTAGCACTTTACTGTGGAGATTAACTGATTTGAATATATAGAAATAACAAAGCAAGAAGTTGGATCCAGATCTCTTGGTGTGAATGTCTTAGAAATAAGTAGTTACGGTTTCCTGTTTTGCAGTTATGCAGCATCTCTCCATGTCTGCAGATATTTCTGCCCAGTAACTTTGACCCTTATTGGCTAATGGTAATCAGAATTGAAAGAAAAATAGCAGTATCAAATATATGCATTCCTAAAAGTTTTTACAAAAATCGGTGTCAAGATAAATAAGCCCAAGCTGGTATCCAGGGAACCTCGGAGAAAGTCGGGCAGATTGCGACCTTATACATCCTGTTCAGCAGCAGGTGGCCAGTCAGTCTGCATGCCCCTAGTTTTTCAGTAGTAGTAGCAGTAGTAGTTGTGGTACACACTAATTTTTGCCTCCTGAATGCTCTGTAAGAATGGGTGTGAGGGAGCCCATATTATCATAATGGGAGGAATCTGTAAACAAAACAAAACACGAATTCTTGAGGGGAAAAACAGTAAATTGTTCCATGAGCATGGAAACTAATTCATTTACAGAGTACATCATGCTTCCCCGGTACTGACTATAATGTACATCACAATATATGCTATTTCCAGGAATCTTGACATCCCAGTATATGCTTCAAGTTTAACTGATGTTACTATGATTGGTATTACTGATTTTTCATGAACATAATTTTTAATTAATGTAAATTAAAATTTTTCAGGTAAGAAACTAGTTAGATTCTAGTTTTCAACAACCTAATTTAAAATATGGATTAAAAATGAAGGGATGCATTTTTGTAGTGAGCAAGACCTTTCTCCCTAAACTGTCCTGTATTGATAGGGGTAAGATGCTATCCTGTGAGTAAGAGACCTAGAATTTGGTCCTGAATGTTTTGCAAGAAACAATTTTTAAGGAAAATTATTTTCATTTCTGCAGTCATGCTATGTCAGCATGTTGCTTCATAATTTCAAACCAGTCCTTCTTCCAGGGAGAATAACAAGAGGAAAAAGCATATTCTTGCTTTTGCTGTCATGATGTAGATCATGGAGATTGTATTAGATGGACCTTGAAAACCACCAGGAGTCATACGGGAGCTAAAAGAGAAGCATCTCATTGAGGCTGTTTCAGTTAATGAGGTAGGCTTGAGTTATAAAATTTACAGCCAGGGTTTCACAGAATTTCTGAGAGTTCTCAGATCCAAATATATATGTCTGACTTCATTTTAAATCAGATACGACCTAGATGTTTTTATACTATGTGTATAGCACATGATTTTGAAGTGGTTCAGTGACAGCAGAATTAAACTAAAAGTCCCTGTGTATGTGATGAAATATTTTCAGTAAGGAAAGAATTTGAAGGCAGATTGTGGCTGTTCATGAGGTGTTACTGTCTGGTCGGTCTGTATCCCAGCACAATGTTTTTTCAGGAAGAGCCTCCATTCTCTTCTCATGAGGTTAAAAACAATATTCTGGGAAGTATGAAATTATTTTTAAGAAGATCTTGCAATTATTGATTCTGTTGGATGCTTTAAGTGAAAACCAAATCAATATATTGAACAATACATTCGGAAATAAAAATCAAACGTGACTGCACTAAGTGAAAAGGATACGACTAAAGCAGAAAAAGGCAAAAATGTCCTGAGTCTGTAGAACTGACTTCTGATTTGACTTCTGGTCGTCATTATGGTATCGCTTATGGAAAAGTCCTGTTGAACTTGATAGAGGAGTCAGTAAGACTTATAGGAATTACTCTAAAAGTCTTCAAAATTTCTTGTGGAATTACAGCTTCTGTATTTAACCATTCTACAGAATCTTACAGCAAGGATATAATTATCAATTCAGATGATAAAAAAAAGGGGGAAGTCCTTAGGGATCATACTCTTAGACACGGGACCATTTTAAGTCAACTATTAATTGTGATACGATTTGTATGTGGGCCTGTTCTTTTCCAATAAAAATGGCACTAGTGCTGTAACACAGCCAGAAGATTGCTGTGCAAGGTGAGAAGAAGAAACAGGAGGTTCTTTCCAATAGCCCATATAGATTTGGATACCAAATCAAATCATATTTGATTAAGAATGACAAAATTATGCGTGACAATCTTGAGCATGAGGGCTTCAGAAGAGAAGTCTCCCAGCAACTGTAGGTACAATATTATCTGTGACCAAGGAGAAGATAATTTCAGTGGAAGCTAGATCAGACCAATACAAGTGTGTTCTCGGGTATTTTTTTTCCCCCAGGTTGGAAGCCTTTTTTAATACTAATTCTTGCATTTGAACAGTATCAGCAGTAATTCACCCGGTACAGAACTCTGTTCCTCACGCTGTCATTCTCTTTCTAGAGTTACAATAGTAACTTTAGATAATGTTGCATGCTGTGTAAATGCAGCAAAATATTGTTGTACAAACAAAGGCTCATAAACATAAAAACTCTGTCAGCAACAGTGTTATACTCATTGCTAATAGAAAAGATTGTGGGTTGCAGATTTCCCCTGGAACAGAAGCTTTCTCAGTTTCCTGTGTGGCTATTTAAGACTGGCAATGCAATGTGTTATTCCACACCAACTTTGTGTGTGATTGTGGAAGTCAAAAAGTATATACAGATAATCAAAATATTGTTGATAGGTGAGTTAATTCCCACTTTATGTATGTTAAAAAGTATCTGAAAAGACCTGCAAAACCAAAAATAGAGAGAGTGGAAGTAACTCTGATGTTTTGATAAGATACTCACCTCCTCCCCAGTCTGTTCTTTGCTCTCTCTCTGGGATAATTGTTCTTCCTAAAGTCACTCTTCCTAAAATTCACTGTGTCTAGTCTTGGTATGAAATGATTTCCAGAAAAAAGTCATTTAAAGGAAAAAGTTCTTAACCAACCATCAACACGAAGCCCGCCTCAAAGTACTAGAGATCAGCAAAATTTTCTGCATTATCCTTCTGTCCACTGTGTAATAGTTCCTTACAGCTAGTTGCGTACTCTGGCATTCTGAAAGCAGTTGTATTTTTTTTCCTCTTTAATTGATACAAAAATAAGTTCACTGCTTAATGAAAATAGCCCGCTATTTGCTAAAACACTGCTTGAAATAGATCTATTTATATGTTTTATAGTCTTGTGGAAAGAAACTAGGGGAAGGATCACCCTTACATGCCAATATCCTGCAGACTCCATATTGATAGATTCAGTGATGGGTCTAGCATTATCTTATCATCATTGACTTTGCAGACAATGTATCAGCTGAGTCCTGCAGATCAGAGGCAATGCTACCAAGGCAAAAGTTCTCCAGGTTGTCCTACAGCAACCTTCTTCAGCATGAATTTCTGATTTCACGTTAATTCAATGCTCAGAGGCCAGGTAATAGGATGCAATGTTCCTGTGCAAGAATTAGGCACTGGAATGTCTTAATGAAGGATCTATATAGCAAGAAGCATACAGTGTTCCTACTTGTGTATTTTCAGTTTTTCAACATGTGAATAATATTATATGATAGTCTGACCAGTGCTTCCTGCTTCTATTTCTGGGAGACAGTAGGGAGTAGTAAAACTGTAGTATTTATTTAGGGCCACGTTGTCATACAGTAGCTTCTGTGATAGAACTGTGTGGCTAAAAGCTGCTTCTGTGAGAATCATCATCTGCTTTGCTGCTGATGCTGAACATAAGACATTGTCTAACTGGCTTTTGCTGGAACAGCACCAGTATGTATTTATGGCTATCTGCTACTTGGACATCTGATATAACCTGAGTTACACTGCTTGGCCAAACTCTATTTTATCTAGCTGCTTGTGTGCTAATCCTTCGCATAAGTCTGTTGGGGAAGATGATGCACTTCATGAGACTAGTGGAAGCGGTAGTAGATCTTTCTCATCAAGAAAAAAAGCTGTTTGTTGAGCATGTCTGCTCAACTGCTCTGAAGCAACAGGAAGCATCTGTGTAAAGCAGTGCATATGCATGTTGCTCATTGACTGAAGCCACAGACCTGTAAACTGGAAGAGAAGAGCTCGTACATTTATTCCAGTTAAGTTAGAGTACTATCCTGTACCGCTCCTTCCTTCTCCCATTGTTTCTTGCCATAATATGTACTGTCACTAATGTTGCTAACTGCATATTCAGTAATGCATGGTAATAGTTGGGGGTTACCAATAGCCTGGAAGAAAAATATTCATGATTTTTCTGAAAAACTGAAACCTTTATCTGCAACCTGCTTCTGAAAGATTCAGAAAGGCTCAGTGACTTCTTCAAACCTATTCAAGATAATGCAAGAGAAAAAAGTATCATAGTTAGAAGCCTCATATGTGACAACCAGCTAACTCTATACAGCTCAGGTTTGAATATGAGCTAATTCTGTGTGGAGTATGCATACAAACACTAGAGAAATTCTATTTGACCTTGGTGATGAGGGCAAACAAAATACATGTGTTACTTAGGCAGAAGGAGAAAGAAGATTGAGATTTGTTTTGGGCTCCTTTTGGTGGGCCAAAGTATTTCAGAAGTCTTTCAAAAATGGAGGGATCTGTCATGCACAAAAGTACATGTATAAAGGGACATCCAGCATGACATTTGCAGGGGAAGAGACTTCATATGTTAATGCTAGTTGTCTGTCACTCTGGGTTTCTGTTTTACCATAACCATATAGAGAAACAACACAATGTCAGTGCTTTTTGGCATAATGACAGATTTATGTACAATATGTTTTTTTACCATAAATTTGGTACTTGTTTTGTTCACATATACATTCCAGGTTAAAGTCTGGCTTAAGAGTCTATTTTTTGTTGTTATTTAGCACTAAACTAGCTTTTCTCTTTTTTCTTTTTTTCCTTTTTTTTTCCCCCTGTATCCTTCAGTGGTTGAATATGTAAGCTGTAAACTAAGAAATGCTTCAAATCCTTGGGTGTCTATGTGTCTGTATCTGTGCATGTGTGTATATCAGAGAATGTTTAATGGACCTATAATTGAATCTAAGTAGTAACAGACTTTTAAAAAATATTGCATAGTGTTTCTATCCTAATGGGATAAATGTCATATTTTAACTATTGCTCTGTATCAAATCTATTATGCACAGTATTCAATAATTCCCCAAATCTTGATTTACCCAATTGAAAATGACCCTGGACATAAATTCTAAGCAGAGGAAGGCTCTGATTCCTTGATCTTTGGCACTCTTTTGTTAAAACAGAACATGGTGTCTTAAATCAGCAGAATAATTTAGGAATAGTAGATACTGAAACAACTAATTTTTCTTTCCTGTAATCTGCATAGACTTCAAAATGCCTACAAAGCACAAAGTGCCAGTTCATATAATTTGTTGGCAAGGATAAAAAGAAGAAAGGAAATGATTTCCTAAGCGTGTGAATCAGCCCAGCTTTAACAGATATTTTTCTGTCATGTGCAGCCTAAGGGCTTATGCCTATCTGAGCTTTATTTGACAATTACCACTTGCCAGCATAATTAAATGATAATTTATAAATACTGAGAGAGCATTATGGGGAAGAGCAAATAGGTGCTTATCAGGGCATTGAATAAACTTGATCTGCCTCACTGGCAATTTTCATCTCTTATCTAGGTTGTTAACTGGTCTCCTTTTTTTTCCCTGTTTTGTTTTGTTTAGGTTTGATAGCTGTTGGATTGATTGTATCTACCTGCCTATATTTCTTATTTTTTTTATATTCCCAGCATTATTTCTTCTCCTACTGCTTTTGCCATCAATATTTTGCAAAATACCAAATAGTAGCGTGAGCGCGAGGCAGTGTAATACACGTGCCTGTGCAAAAACAAAAAGAAAATCCACACACTTAATGTTTGCTGCTTTGAATTCATAATTTTTTATTACAAGATTAAAAAAAAAAAATTGTAGGTGGCCACATTTTGATGTTTGTTAGTTCCATGAGTTTCCTGATCTTAAACCTCCTGCTTGATTTTGTGTGTGTGTGTGCGTGTGTGTGTGTGTGTGTGTGTAAGTAATGATTTTTGAGTAATAGGAAGGCTGTGATATTACAGTCGGTGGTAGAATATAGGCAATTGCAGAAAAGCTTCTTAGATAAAAATGATACGGAATAGGAAACATCACAGTTGTGTCGTGTTCATCCTGAATATAGAAATTGCCAAGTAAAGAATTCCCAGCGTTTGAAGTCTTTTGTCCCATCCGTGTTTCTACTCTAGGTCCTTGAGCCAGTATAAACAGTAGTGCCACTTCCCACAAAAGCAGACTGCTAGAATATAGGTAGAAACACAAATTGGTGCTGAGAAATCTAGATAAAGAGGTGCAAGAAAAAAATCCTCTGTTTGAATGGAAACCAGTCGGTTGAATGGCAAAAAAATGAATTTCTACGCCTCTTGAAAAGCATGTAGGAGGAAGAGAAGGGGGTGGGGAGAGGGAGACATGCTAGTGGGTCACTAGGAGATTGAGGTTTGGAGCCGTCGTAAAATTAAATAATTTAGGAACTTCTCACTGGAGTTGCAGTGGTTTGAGTGAACAGTTAAGCCACCCCTGTACCACAGAATGAAAAAATAAAGGGCTTCTGTGTTTCAGGTTGTCAGCTTCTCAAATTATTCAGCGTTTACTGCTTATAAATAGTAATTATTTGCTTTTTCCCTTCAGAGCTGAAAATCATCTTTCATATTCAAATATTTAAATATGCAGTACTGTAGTTGGGGCACAAAAATTCCTAATGTCAGAACAGATTTTTGTACAAGGAATAATTTGAAAGTGGGGGATTAGTTTCCACCTTTTGAAACACAGTGCTTTCCGTAATCTTCAAACATTATTTAGGATAATGGAAGCCATCATCCTGGTTCGCAAATGTTAGCGCTTCCATTAGAATTTGCTGCTACCTCTTATTTTTTTATATTAAAATACAAGGCTTAAAAGGTATTATCTTACTAAAGGAGGGCAATTGTGGAGATGATTTGATTGAATAAAGGAAAAAGCTGTACAGGCCTTTTAAGATCAAGGATGTATTGATGGAAAGCTATCATTAGAGACAATTAATGTTCTCCAAGGGAAGAAATTGATTATGGACAGAGATGGACCCTAAGGAGCAGATATATCTTAATGCTCCGGGGCCTTAAGGATTATACATTCCATTCACAGCATCTGTATTTTAACCCTTTGTGAGGGCTGGAGTAGAATCCAGCACTTCAGGAAACTCGGCATAGAGTTTAGGAAAGCAAGGCTTTGTTCTCTTGGTAGGCTGCCTGGCACATACTACTGCTTTAAGCATGTATTTGCTTAGTAAATATTTGATCTGCTAAAACATCTAACTTCGTGTTTGGGATGTGTAGTTTTGGATCATTTTAACCTGTAGTAATGCAGTCCTGGTGTAAAAGGGAACTGGGTATAAAGTAACAATTTTCAGTGGTGCAGTGTAATGGTAAGTGTGTTGTATGACTGAGAAGACATTTCTATGGTATGAAGCGAACTCTTGAGGAGTCTGGGGTTTTTTTCTTTTTTTTTTTCTTTTTTCTCAAGCATCCTTTAATAAAATTTCTCAGAAGTGTATCCAAGGATGGACTTTAGTTAAAGATATAAGTGAGGAAATCTGAGTTCAGAAGCTGAGTTTCACCATTCTGAGTCTGAGGAAAGAACTGATGAAGCAGTCGTTAAATTGTTATTCCATCTGGGTTGTTGAGCCTCTTCAGAGACGGGCAGTTTTATCATGTCCATTTTCTTTGGCTTAGTGCTCAATAAAAGCCAATATTTGCTGTATTTGGTCAAGTTTGGTTTTTGAGTGGCGAAAATGCAAGTGTCTGGAATTGAGCAGCACAATATTTTCCCACCACCTCTGAAACCAAAGATCAGTTTAGCATATAGTATCCGAGCTATGAATCTTTCCAGCTCTTCAGCTCTTTATCAGAGTTGGGGGCACTCACAGCTTTCATTACTGAAGCACGCAAATGCCTGCATGTACTGCTACACAGTCCAGCAGACCCGTAACAGGGAAGTAGCAGTGGTATAATTTGTCTGAATGCTGTCAGCTCATTTACATTCCTTTCAGACTTTTTTTTTAATCTTCGAGTAAGGAAATTTAATCTTATCCAGAGGTTGAAATTTTGCACAAAAAGCAAGGAAAAGCATTGCCGTTCACAAACATTTCAAACTTATTTAGAGCTAAAACAGCACGGTTGGTAACACCTCCTGCATGATACTTGTAGAAAAGGCAAAGAAAATACATTTTTCTATAACTTTCAATATTTTCTTTTTACTTTTGTAGTCTGTGACAACTTGATCATACATGAGATAGTATTATTTGCTTTTAATATACTCCATTGCATTCTTTTTTGAAGTGCAGGTAATCAGCTTTAGTATTTAGACAGATTTCTAATTGATTTTATGATCTAACTTTAACTTTTTTCGGCTGAACAAAGGTATTCTGACAGAGCATATAGGACAGTTATTAAAAAAGATAATAATAATAACCTGATATATTGTGCTTAAGTACGACATTTTCCCCTAACTCATGTGTACATGCAGATTGTTAATACTGTGCTGCCTTCAAGAACAGTGTATAGGTTTCAATGAATAATAGCGTAATACATTAAACAGGCAAAAATAATAATAGTGTAATTAATAGGGTAAGTGTAACTTTTATACAGATGAATAGGTGAGTCCTATTGTATAACAGTATGTATAGGAAACACTCCTTTGGAGACCACATATAACACGCTTGGCAGGACTAAGGAGATTAAAATAAGAGACAAATAAACAGAAAGAGAGCTCAGAAATACAAGTGAAGAGACACGGGGTGGGGGGAGAGGAGGGTGATACCAAAGACGCTCAATGCCTATTCTTTGTGCTATTATTTTCACATTTGTTTGATACTATTTTTAAAGAGCAACTATTTGGAAGACAAGATCCCTTCTTCCCCCTCCCCTCCCCTCCAAATTTTCTTCTTCCTAGGCATCATTAGGGAAATACCCAAATCGTGAAACAGAGAGAATGAGAATGTAAGTGAATGCTAAATACACCGGGCAGAATCAGCTTTCACCTGTATTATTTTTTCAAGCTGTGAGCACTCTTTAATTACAAGGTTAAAAAAAAAAAAAAAATCCCACACATTTAAGACTGGTAACATATGTTGTTGTCAGCATGTATTTAGCACCTGCAGAAATGAACACGGAAAATGTGACAGCCCATAGGTAGAACACCCACTGCGCTGGCTGTGAGGACTGTCAACAAATTTTACTTTGTTAATTTTTTCTTTTTTTATTGGATTTTTTTTTTAAATAAGCTTAACAGTGCAGGTGTTCTGAGCATCACAGAAAGGATATAATGGAGGAGGAGGCAACAACCCTTACTAATGAAAGCCATTATCCATGTTAATATGACCTAAAAACATTATGTCTTTTTGCTGTTACAAATTAAAATTGTAAGGTCTCATCCTGCAAACATTTGTTAGCACGTTTGCCAGGCGCAGTGCCACGGTGGTCCTTCCTGCTCATATTCCCGTAGCCTGCTGTACATCTTTCCTCCTCTTTTAAGTTCCTTTTTCTCTTTGTTTCTATTTCTCATTTAAATCTGCTTACACCATCCAAGCATATTATTGAGATTACACGGCGAGGCAGGCGTTAGGGTGAGGCGTTGCAGGCTTGGGCCCGTGGCGATTATCTAGACGCTACCGCATCTCTGCAAGGGGCACCACCACCACCACCTCCCTTGTGGGTTAGCCGGCAGGTGCTGCTGTGCGACTTGTCACCCACCCTGCGCAGAGGAGGCAAGCTCCTTCCCTCGTGCCAGGACACCGAGTGTCCTGTAACCTCTTAGACCCTTCCTCTTATATCATGCCTGAAACTTAAATTTTAGAGATACTGAATGCCTGGAAAAAACGTAGACTTGTTTGAGGTTTTGAAATTTATCTTTATCTGCAAACTGCATTTTTTTTTGTTTGTTTGTTTCATTTTAGGCTAAAAGTTGAACGTGTTCTTCAGGTATATTCTTGCTGAAATATTATTGCATATAGCATGTGTTTTAATGATATTCCTGCTGATACTGTATTTATTTGTATTACAGCAGTGCTCAGAGATTCCAGTTAGTGAGCCACCATGGGAGTCTTTCTGCTGATTTGGTGTGCTTTGTATCAAATCCATATGACTACATAGGAAAAGAGGATCTCTGGTGCAAACACTTGCAGTTAAAGAGATAAACTTGAATCAGGTCAAATGAACACGCTTTTTCTTGGAAGTGTTAAAATGTAATTATTGATATCTAAAATCTCTTTATGAAAAGACCTTAAATGACATGGCTCCTATGCAAACTGCCATGCAACCTGTCAAATATACGTCAGCTTTGTGTCGGTGGGACCATCTGTCCTAACTGCATAACTTAGTCTTCCTGCTGTTGTTCTCCGCCTGGATTGCCAAAAAGGAATTCAGTTAAAGTCACTTCTCTTTTTCAGTGGATGTTGGCCACTAGAATCCAGACTGCAGACATCAAATTACGCTGTTGAACTGTCATCAGATAATGATGATTTTTGGTTATTAGTTTGAGTTCTAAATGTGCAGTGAGTATATTTAAAAAATTATGTTGCTTATTTGATTTTGCACGATGTGAGGGTTTGTATGCAAGTATCTGTTTTGTTAATGTTTGGCTCTGACTTACTAAAATATCTTGCACTCGTGTTTTGCAGTCCAGGAAGAAGACAGGAGAAAAATCTTTCTCCTTGTTGGTTCTTGCAAGTGTTTCTGAAGGAGAATTGAGGGAAGGAGGGCAAGAAGATAGCTTTTTCTCTTTAGGGTAGGAGGTGGAGTTAGAGCCTGTGTCTGTTTCTTGGGGCACAGAGCTTTTCAGGAAAGAGCCAAGGGTTTTCCCCTCCCCCCCACCTTGCTTTGGGGTGGCTTTGCTAAAAGTGGCTCCCCTGGACTTTGCTGCCTCAATCTTAATGGAGATCTGAGTCTTCTTAACTTTTGTGGCTCAGATTTGACACTTTGTGTGTTCCTGAAAGACTTCAGAAGCCTGTGGAGTCCTCTAAGGATCACATCTTGAGGAAGATGTAAGATGTCTATTAGAGTAGTGTCACCTGGAGCTTATAACTGGCATTAAGAAGCAGATGATGTAACTTCTGCGATGAAAGACCAGGCACTGGTGGATCTGCATGGAAATCTGTCTGCTGTCCCTAATATAATCGCAGCCAGAGAGGAAGGGATGAAGAGCAAGCCTCTCGGTTTTTCGTTTGATGAAGCTTTGCCTTGCTATTCTGTTCAAGCCCTACCTGAGGGTCAGCATAAAAAGTTTGTGTCAGTTTTTCTGTTTCTTAGACCAGTTCTTTATCCCTAATTCTAAACTGATATTAATCCTTCTCAAAGCAGTTAATTGCTTTGCAGAATAACTTCCAGCTGGGAAGATAAATCGGTCTTTTTTTCTTTTTTTTCCCCCCCCCCGTTGCCAGTATATACTGTAGTGTAAGATACCAAATAACTTTAACAAGTAAGAATCTGGAGCAAGTTTGTAGAAGGTTTTTGCAGTAGTGTTAACTGTGATTCCAGTCTGACTCATATCTATTTAGGAAGTGCAGAAAACGTTGCTAATGAATATGTAATACATAAGCTCATATTTCATATATTCAAAATATGCTATGAATGCACAGAGTGTTTTGCTACAGAATAGGTAGGCAGGATAGCTGAAGCTGCACGAAGGGATGCTGACGCCACCTTAGCCTAGTGTGACAATTTAAACTCTAAAAAAGGAAAAGCTATATAATGGTCTCCATTTGCAAGGCTACAATGAGCACTGTAAAATATAACAGACTAAAATCTATTAGCGCCAGTCTGAGGGACTGCCAGTTGTGGAGTTTGGGTACGGAGACACGGTGGTTCTGTTTTGGAGCCTTGTGCATCCTCACGCGGCCTGAGAAGCAGCCTGCTTTGCACCTTTGAGCTGAGGCTGGAAAGTGCTTTGCCGGGGCCCCGAGGGACTATCAGCGTAACAAGGATCTGTTTGCAGCAATCAGGGGCAATGTTGACAGTATGTTCCAAGCCATCTGCTTGAGGGGCCAGTGTTAACTCTATCAAATCCTAATATTTTAAGAATGCTGATCTCTGGACCCAGGAGGACTGGTGACAGGGAGTTCTTGCCAGGCCTGCATTAGGCTGCCTTCATCTCATCACCAAATACACTAATACCCCCCAGACAAGATGCTAAATATGTATGAAATTAGATACACAGAATTATGAAATGGAGGAATAAGACACAGAAATCTTCCTACTTTGTCAGTGGTTCAGATCTCTCTTTTTAGTTGTTATAAATACTTTCTTCCTCATGCAAACATACATTAATGTTGCTAATTATCATTCACTGCAGAGATAAAGAATAGACTTTTTCCTTTCCTTTTAAAGAGAAAAACTAATGGAAATATACATACAAGTGCTTTAGTAACCATGTTGCATCTTTACTTTAGAGACCTGTACAGAAGATTCTGGCTTTGGGAAAATACTCCCAATCTTAGCACATCTTGAGCTGGTTAACCGATTGGGCAGAATATGCTGGTAGCTTTAGCATATTTAGAAATTGCTAATATTTTGCATTGACTGTTCAGGGCACGGAATACCACATCTCTTAATATGTATCTCTTCATACCTTACCTTCATAAGTTTCTTTCAAGGAATTCTAAGCATTACGTAGACAGGGAACATACATATAGGGTTACTCGCAAAGGCTGACTTTAGCCTAGTGGCACTAAAGTCCCTTGGCTTCTTGTGTTGTTGGTGGAGAGAGATAGGCTGCTTCCAGACATCTGCCCTAGAAGAGCTCATCTTTTTCCTTTTCCTGCAGAGAAAGAGTGTAGGGAGATCAGCCTCATTAGGCCTTTGTGACTGCCTCCCTCCTCTTGCTGCATATGACTCATCCCTGGCATTTGTAGAAGTACTCTTATCATTATCTTTGTATTAGGAGACACATATGTAACATTTTTTTAACGTGATGGGTCAGCTCCATCTAGTCCAGCATCATATTCCTGCTAGCACTTGGTAGTGAATAGGAAAAGAATATAAGAAACAGATATGATATATGTGACTCTCCATGATATTCTCCTCTGAGCAATCAGGGGCTCAGGCATTGTATCCAGGCTGTTGCATTTAATCATATGGACCTTTCTTCCGTGAATGTATTGAGTTGCTTTTCCCATCTGAAGATCAAAACCTCCATGTGGTGATTAATTATGCGATTTAATTACTTAATGATTGATAACATAGCTCCTTTGTTTGTTTAAAAACTGCTGCCTGATATTTTCATTAAATACACCTTTGCTTTTTGTGCTGTGAGAAACAGTGACTAACAATCCCCTCCTCCATGAGATTCATGACTGTACAGATCTCAGTGAGGCTGAGATGTTCCAGAGAAGCCACTTTATATCTTCATTCATCCTCCTTGCCCTTCTCTATACCTCATTCCATATCTTGTGAGAAGGATGATCAAGCTGTGGGAGCATGTTCTCTCATGTTCTGAATTCATTTCCTAGTAATTCCTAGTATTATTTGCTACTCTAGCAATGGTTCAGCACTGAGTTGAAAACTAGGAATACAATTCAGTGATTTCATGTCTGAGTTTCTTTAGGACTCTTAGGTGAACATCATGTCATTCTAGAAACTTGTTACTGTTCACTGCATTGGTTTACTGTAAAATTCCTTCTTCCAACACATGTTTTGACTTTTTAAACATAAAAGCAGCTGACACTTTGTGTTGTCTTGCAGATAGGTCTTTCAGCAGCAGTAGTTTGGTAGTCTGTCTCTCTCTGTCTCTTTTTTTTAATCTGAACACTGGAAAACAGAGATGCTTTCATTTGACTTGTTCTTAGAATTTAAGAGTTTCATCCATAGATTCTTCAGCAGGGATGTAACTCAAAAATTTGAGATAGCTATTGTTTTAAGTTCTGAGAATATTTTGGTGAATTTTTCAATCATTTTAGCTTAATTTCCCTTAAAATCTATAAAACTTTTCCTAAAGACAGTTATTTGACAGTTGTAGACAAAATTGCATGTTCAAAAGTGCAAGGTTCAAGTATCAGTAAAAATCCAAAGGTATATGATGATAAGTTTAGGGATGAGTTCTGCAACTTGAATTCTTTCAAATGATCACTGGGTACCACAATATCTCTGTAATTATGTTGAATCTTGAAAGCTATTTTAGCAACAATGAGTACTGTGAGATAATACAGCATTATTAGTACGCAAAATACATAGATGGGGATATTGCAAAAGAAGCAAGTAAATTTCCTCCTCAGTGCCGAGGCCTATTCTTTCAGATTTCCATCGGGTTCAAGGCTGTAGGACTTACCAGTTGTGTTTGTAACTACAACCATGATACAGATCTAACAAAATGCTGCTGCTCTTTCTTTCCCGTTTTCTTGAGAAGGGTTAATCCAAAAAGATATACCATTGGTGGATTACCTGGTGTGTACATAGCAGGTTTTATATCCACTTGGAGACAGAGGACAGTGGAGGTGCTGACACTTGGGGAAAAAAGTAGGTGAACTTGTGGGTTGTACTACAGGAACTCTGTGATACTGATGTTCTAAACATCCTGGTGATGTGCAAGTTGTCATTCCAACATATTGTGATCAGGTATGTCAGAATAATGCAAATGATATTTCTTACATTGAGAATATGTAAGATTTGTGCTTGTTTAATAATGATTCTATTCCCCTTTTTATACTAAAGGTAAATAGGAGTGTCTTCCATTATCCCAGTTAGCACCCTAACCATTTAACTTCAATTTCCCCCTACCTTTTATTTTTTTATTACTTCCAAACTTCTTATGATGGTCCCCTTACAAATTGAATTTTTCCTTTCTTGGAGTTTTCCATAAGGGAATTTTATTTCCTCAACTTCTAATAATAAGGATCAATTGTGTTTAAGCTGTAACTGGGGAAATGAGGAGAAGTGGGCATGTGACCTTTTTGATAAAAGAAAAAATAATGCTTACAAATAAAGGGGTTGTCCATTTTTGGTGCAGGTTCAGCCCTTAGCTGTGCTACAGACTAACTCGTATGAACTTAAGCCACCTCTTTGTTTTCAGGGGAAGCTACACACATCCTTAATCAGGCAGAATTTGATCTCTCTGTACAATACTCTATTGTGCTCAAACTGTGCAAGCTTAGGAAGAGAATTCCTTGCCTGGCTCCAGTCTAAGTGGCTGGGAATACCTTTCTTTCAGTAGTCTCCTATGTAAAACCTCTCTGTATCTCTAGAGTATTGTGAAGTAACTAGATTGCTGCTGAAGTATGTCCAAAGCATCCGTAGAACTTAAGTTGGATGTCTCCTGTGTCTCGCCTACCTGCCAGAGAAGTTTCACTTACATTCCTTAACATCTCTTCTATTCCTACCTCCTGCTTTTCAAGCTAGTAAAAATAGAGAGGTAGGAAGAAGTCTATCCTAGATATTGGCAACCCGTTCTCTTTTCTGAAGAATATTGTGGACGTAGCTGTTGTACTGACTCACACGAGATGTGGCACATACAAGCATTTTCACTGTACATTGGGCCATAGTGTGTACCTGTTAAATGCACTTTCAGAAGTGAAAAGGTTCTCTTCTAAATTGTTGCTCATTGGCTTCGTTCTTCAACGGAAGTAAATCAGTTTGTAGTAGTTGTGGACAGCTATGTAAGATTTTGTTGTAGAAAACCAGAGAAAACTTTTAAAAGCTAAAGGTCAGAACTAAATATGTAGGATGAATTGCGTTGACATATTTGTGCGTTTGTTCCCCTTTGTACAACATATAGGCTACAAACCTCCATTATTAGGCAGAGTTTAGTCTTCTATAAAGCTGCACCTCACCGAAGCTGTTTACGCTTTAAAAGAGAATTCCTTACTCTCCCCACCTTGAACCATCGAAGCTCACGTACTTCAGTGTCAAACAGTTAGTTTGCTAATATTTTATGCCCAAATATGTGTTAGTTGAAAAAAAAAATACATAAAGCATCCCATGATCTCAAACAATATTCAAAGATAACATTGCTAGGCATTTCAGAGTAACCATTGTAAAAGAATATTAAATTTAGGTATCAGCTGGGGAAAGCAGGGAGAAGAATATTTCCAAAGGGAATTTGGATTTTCTTTTTTTTCTTTTTTATGTTTTTTGACAGAAAGCAGTGTGGTATTTTTATTTTCATCTTGGGAGAAAAAGTAGGAAAAACTTGAGAAATATTTAGAGTGAAATATAAATATTTTGCTAACTTTTTCAGTAGGTTTGCTACAGGAATACATACAACTAAAAACAATCACATGTATAGCGTGTCAAGTAACTTATTACATGTGTAGATAGCTGAGATCGTACTTAAAAGAATTCTGTTAGTAAACAGTATTCTAAAATTTGGCCAATCATTCAAGATAGTCTTTTTCCTGAAAAACAAGAACTGCTTTTTATTTGAGGATACTTTAAATAATGTCTGGCATGCTAACATATATTTCACAATGTTAATTGTGCTTATTAGAGATAAGTAAATACTGAAATTAATTTTCCATGACTGTCTGCTTTGACTTTGTTTCTGTCCTTTTCATGTTAACAGTAGGTTTACCTGCACAGTTCCTTGAAGAAAATACGAATTTTAACTTAATGCTTTTCTTTGTACTGTCATATTAGTTTCTGTTCTTTGCCAAACTGACAGTGAAAATATGCACTGAATTTTACTGCATATAGATTTTACTTTCTGAAATATCATTTTCCATTTGAGATTTCCCAATTCGCATTTGTTTGCATTCGCAATGATTGTGAAAACACCTAAAATTCAGGCTTAAATGTTAATGCCTAAAAACTAACCCTTAAATGCCTTAAACATTTAGGAAGAGGGAGGATAATATCTGTTATGAACTATGTTGACTTCAGTTCTGATTCCCTTGGTACTTGGTTATTTGGCTAAAACATGGTTGAAAACAGAGAACCACAACGCTTAATAGCACAGTTCCCTCTGGGTTTGTATAAAAACTGTCCCAGTAAAAAGAGTCCATCTTTTAAAGCACATTAAAGTTCTAAGTATTCTTGAATTGTTGTGTGATACCTTTTTATGTATGTAAATTACTATTTAATACTCATTTACCCATCTATTTTCAGTGCAAGGAGATCTGCATTTTCTTCAGAGGATTTTTAGATAGGAGTCATTTCTTTGAATTAGTTGCACTGATGATTTTTGTGAGGCAGATTATTTATAGAGCCAACATGTTGACACACTATCAACCGTTTAAAAAAAAAAAAAAAGACTAATAAGGTTAATTGTCATATGAACCCTCCCCTGTAGTCTGCAATCTGCAGGCTTTGATTGTTTCTCTGGGGGAAACTCTGCCCAGATGGCATTTTCCTCAAGGCCCTGACCCACAAGAGGCCTGTGGAGATGGAGAACAAGGTGCATCTCCACAGACTAATTAATTTACTATTATAGCACCTGTTCCAGAATAGATAGGGCTGGAAAGGAAAACAGTCCCTGGGCACAGTGGTAGGCTCACTGGTAAATGGATTTGAGCTGATTATATTAAGCTGATGCTTTGATCATCTAAAGGCGTTAAAATGGAAATATGTTTTTGCTGGCTGTTGGCCTCCGTGTGAGTGCGGTTTGTGTTGTTATAAGTGAGCAGTAAGGAAAAAGCTGTTTTGGACTCAAGCAAATAGCTTTTTTTAAAAGTGCGCAAGATTTCTCCCCACACAGGATCATTTGCACTTGAAGCATTTCCTTAGATATTTCAGCATCTTGTTCATATTCTGCTAAGTCTTCGATATGAAACCCTAGAAACCCACCCATTTTTTGTCACCCGTATGATGTCAATGCATATTTTGGCCCTTGATTAAAGCATGTTTTTGGACTTTAATGAAATAAATGATATTTGTGGGAAATAGAAGTAACCACTTCAGTAAAATCTTGGCAAATTGTGCAATTAAATGCTGATCAAATGGCAACAGGCAAGGACAAATCCTTGTATAAACATTGCCGGGTAGTAAGTGGATTTACGATGTGTTAATCTGTACTCACTTTCACTTTATTGCCATTTGGATTCCCAGAAGGATTAGCTGTAATTTTATTGGCCCTATGAGGCTGTACTGTTATTTTTCCCTTTCAAATTAACTCTGTGATTTCTTCTTTTTCATTTTATTTATTTAACAACCATGCATCCATAAGCTTCAGGGTAAAATTAATTGACCCTTGCCATTGTAGGGTTAAAAGTGTGTGTAATTAAGGTCCTGTTAAATAACGCTTTCTTTAAGGAAGCAGCAAAATTACAGCAAGCGAAATCACAACTAAATAGCATGTATACTATTAATGAATAAGGCAAAAGCAGTCTCTTCATCAAAATTCTAGAAATGTTTCCAAATACATAAATTGCTTACAAGCAAATTTATGTAATTATTGTATCATAAGTATATTTACGTATTTATAAAAATGATAACATCATGAACAACCCAACTAAGAAGCGGTACATGAACAGTATTCTAGATGTTTGTATCATTTATTGTTAACAACAGGGCACTCAAATGCCTCTAGGGTTAATAAAGTACAGTGCAACTTTGTGCAGCATCTTTAAGGAAAACTGTCTCCTAAAGCTGTTTGTGGAGTTAGTGGCATTATTCACAACAAATAGAAGGAGAACTGAAAATCATAAAACAACAATAAAAGTGTGTTGAGCGTTAAAATTTCATCGCTTCTAGAGAATCAGTGGAGTGAAATAATGCAAGAAAGCTATTTAATACTTTCAAGGGAGAAGGTTCTTGCACGACCACACTGATAGTGAGTTTAGGGACAAAATGGGTGTCCCTTGTAAAAATAAGGGAATGGGGTGGGATTTGATGGGTGCAACTACTTCACAACACGTTAGACTGACTGATTGATTTTGAGTGACAGCCCACTGATATAGGTCACAGCCAGCTTTCTAGGTGGTACTTGGGCTATGGGTTACAATGTTAATCCTGCGCTGAACTGTCGTAGATGGTGTGCTGAATAAAGTAAAATAAAACTTAGAGCCTGCAATGGTTGGTGGCATAGGTTGTTAATTAAAACTGAAGGCCAAAATTTGGGGTTAATCTTAGTACTTCTTTTGTTCAGACTTTCTGAATCCAATTATGATACGTAAATCAATGGCAGAGCTGTCTTTGAATTCAATGGGAAAAGAAGGCCTGTGTTTTGCAAGATGATAAGACAGCTGAAAAATTAGCTTAAAGGCATTTTTTAAAAAGTGTTAGTGTGTGAGTAACAATTTTTTTCTAAAAACAAACCAACTGCAAATGAACTCAGTTTTGAATCATACGGTCTCTTCCAGAGGGTAGTCTCCTCTTAAATCTGGCAGTTGAGTTTATCTGAAGATCTTCAAGCACCTTTCTATAGATATTTGCTGTGAAGGTAGATAGCAAGCCCATTTTTTCAGCTGGATAAATTCTGAAAGAAAAATGCTAAAACCTTCCCATAAGGTCTGTGCTTAGTTGGCTAGAGAGCGGATGTTAAAATCTGGACTCTAAATTTGGTGCTCTAAGCTTACGCCAGACTGTGGTGTAAGTGGGAATCAAGGGTAAATACTGGGAAATTGCTCAAGCTTGAGTCAGTTCATGGGATTCAAAAAAGTCAGAGTATAGAAAATAAAGGGTTTTAACATTCATTTAGGATGACGGATAATATAGGGTAAGATTTTCATCAAGTGAGATTAAAGCAGTTTCTCATGTGCTTTTTATTTTGCCATACTTAAATTGCAGTTTTGAACAAACTGCAAGAGAATAATTAGAATAAGCAACTTAAGAGTTAAAATGCCTAATTACTGTGCATAGGCAGAATCTATTAGTCTGTAAACTGATTTCTTGGTTAGAAGTGCTCATAGGGATCACTGAAATGGCTGAAGCTTTCAGAACAACTTTGACACTGAAATTGCTTCCCATCGATGTAGATCTGGTTAAATCTCTAGTGAATGTAGGCAGATACACATTTGCATATGCATTTTGAATATGCATCACTTAACTAACCTAAAACCTATTCCTTTTCCACTCCAAGTTTCCTTGTTCTCTTCTTTTCTCCTTGCCTCCTTCCTTAAATTTCAAATCTTCTCAACAGGATTGTTTCCTCTTTTTGAGGAGATGCAAAGTGTCTGCCTTTCTCTATCTGTTTCCTTGGATATATACTAAGAAAAAGAAGGATGACCCATACCCTGTTTGCTATATATGGTTTCCCCCTTCTGTTTCAGATTTTGGCATGTTGATTCTGCTGGCTGCTGCCATGGTTCTTCTCTTTGCTGATCAGCAGCGTCTTCTGAGCAGCTCCTCAATGGTGAAAGAGAAGGAAAGTCCCTGTCAAAGTGTGAAACATCTGTGCCACGCTTCTGGGCTCCTAAAAATAGAAGGAGATTGAGTAGCTTTTTAAAAACCCAGAAGTAGGCTCTTGAGATCATTAATCTTCTGAAGAAATAGGGAGATTTATCAGATGCATGAAGCTTGGAACAAGCCAGTTGAGAGACTGCCAAAACATTAAACCACAGAAAACTAGAAATAGGCACAAACTCCAGACTAGAGGATTTCCTCTGTTACGATGAAAAATATTTACAGAAAATTGCATGTTTCTCTTTTCACAAAGAGAAGGCATTTTTTAATCTGAAGACTGCATAGCTAAGAGTATACCTAGAAAAAACAGCTTGGGAAAGAGAAAAACAAACAAAATGGAGAGAATGCCTGAAAGAGGTTTGGCAAATTAAGAGAACATCTGGTGAAGGTTATGTATCTATTTGGAGGCTAGGTTTTTCAAAACTGCTTAATGCTACCTTAACTGCTACTGTTGTGGAATCAGCGGGCATTAGGCTGTTAATGGTCTTTTCTTAAAATCCGACTTACACCAGTTGATTAAAAGAAGAGCCTGATAGGTGACTAACGGCACAGGAGTTGTTAGGCGGAGGTCCAGGGGATTGTTTCAAAAGTGCTGCAGCCTGATGCCAGATAAAATTCGCATAAAACTTTCAGTGATATTTGTAATCTTTTGTGCCCCTATGTACAGAGCAAGATAATACTTTCAAAACTGTCTAATGACAAGCATAAACTCAAATAGCCTTTTTATTTCATATGCTATGAAGCATTTTTAGTACAGAGGAAGCAATTTTTCTGGAAATGATGAAGAACTAGGAAGCTGGGCATGCAAAAAAAATTGTAGTTTGTCAAAGAAACCTGGCTGGTGTTTATTTTCAGTTACGTATGCCCTGAACAAGAATAATAGAGGAAAAGCTGTTCTAGCCACTGCAGCGCTCCAGTGGGTTACAAGACCCGGTGTCTGTTTGTCTATTAATTTTATATGGGTGACTCTCAATCACCTCAATCCCAAGCTGAGATATGAATGTTTTAAAGTTCAAATTGATTGGTATAATACTTGCTTATTTTGCAAATCAGAAGCTGTTTGCAGAATAGTATTAGGCCAAGTTCTTGCTTTAGTATATCTTATCGCAATATTGGAAAGTACAGCAGTCTTTGCAAATTGGTGCTCTGGAGGATGTTTGCAGTTTTCTATTAACATGAATGTACTGATTAGCAAACTTTATTAAAAATGGGTTCGTGTTCAATCAGTGTTCTGTGACACACACACATTTTAAAACACGGAACACTGCCTATATATTTTTTTCTGATTTGTGTACCAGGTGAATAGTTGTATAACCATGTACTGCTGTTAGTCTGGTTTAATATTTAGTAGATGATTGCTTTCAGGCAGTTACTTTCTGATGGTTAAAAATACAGATGAAACTTTAAATAAATAAATAAATTGTAACTTTTTTTTTATAAGGAACTTGATGCTATGCAAGTGCCAGCCTATTTGATGACTAGGATTGGTGGACTGAGACAGAAATGGACACTGAGCAGAGAAAGTGTGGGTTGTTATCCCTGCAGCCTTGTTAATACAGTGACAAAACCTAGCTGTTCCCTGGCTGTCAGTGTAATGTGCTGCCGTGTGAATTCACTAACTTAGCTGCCAAGAGCTTTGGAGGCTGGTATGAAAAGTGAAAAAGCCATGGGAAAGCCACTTAAGGGTATTTATATAGATTTTTAAAACGGAAGAAGAAAGGAGCTGGATAAACGGAGGCACAGCTCGTGTCAGGTTGTACCATGAAAGCACAGGAGCAGAGCAGGGTTGTCCCTTGTAGGAGAGTTGGTGGAAGGGAGTGATTGGAATGGATTTTCGAGTGTGCAAGAGAAAAGGGGGTATGAAAGAAGAGAGAGTTCGCGTTTGACTATGATTTGAATTTTGGCCTTCAGGGCCTGCCCCCTTCCGTTCTTGGCGATGCTTGACTGACGCATCCCTCTAAGCAATGCTTTTCCTGCTTGCTAAGTTTTGTGCTGCTTCCCACTCCGTAAGTCTTCATTTCTATATTAATCAGCAGTACGACGGAATATGCGTTTGCTTGAGTGCAATGAAAAGATCTGTTAGTCAAATTTCCTGCCGCAAAAAGCGGACAAAGGCCAAGTACGGTTCCTCACTGTCAGAAGAAATTACCATTGATTTGAGGGGGCAGTTTTACCATTTAGCACTTTCAAAAGCAAACTGGCAGGCAAGCAAAGCTGTCCTGAGCAGCAGATGAACACGGAAGAAGTTTCATGCTCCTGTTTAGAACGATGGTGTAGAGAGCGCCGCATCTTTTGTGGGGAGAAGGTGGACGCAGAAGAACTACCACTGAAATGCCACCACTTAGACGTGTAGTTATGAAGCGGGAATATGTTGATGGCGTCATTCTGGTTCTGTTTGGTGAGAGTTGTATAAAAGTGTGTTTCGTTCTCTGAGATAGTGGGAGCCAAAACAGTTGTGCTTTGTGTAGTTCTATTAATAACGTGGTGAGCATCAAACAAAAAAAAATATTCTGAGAAGCATGAGCTGTGGGAACTGTATTAATCTCCCGAACACTGGAACTGTAGAAGCTTAGGAAGCTTAAATCAAGGGCATCCAAATTTTGCCCAGCTGAGGCTGTGTTGGCATCTCGTCTGTAACTCGAGGGTTGAATCTGATTGTTGCCGACCTCCTCTTTAACGGGGCGCCACAGCTAATGGAGATGAGCTCAAAACTAGCAAGGGTAAAACATTGCCGGTACCTGTACCGTGGTTTGTTTTTCATGTGAAAACGACTGTGTATGCTGCAGGAAGCCTTGTTCTTCATCCTTATTTCTCCCCTTGATAATTTTTATGTCCAGTGATTTCAGGCTAGACAAGCTTGGAACCTAAGATTCAAGCTGGCTTCTTTCTGTCTAACAAATCAACAGCAGTAATAAAGTGTCTGCATGCTAAAATGAGGTGATTTGTTACAACTTGTGCCTCTTCATTTATAGAACCCACTTTGACCGATGAAGAGTTTTTTTTAGTGCCCAGTTCTGACGATACATGAAGTATCATATTACCAGTAACCCAAAACAAATTAAGATAGAAACCTGCTTTAATTTTCAGCACTGTCCTTTAGCAGGTTTCTTTTTTCCTTCTGAGGTCACTTTTTGGCATAAATATTGCAATATTCTAGTGGATATATTGAAATTACTCCAAGATTTCTGCATTGGACCTGAGAGTTCATAAAGAAACATTGTTCAGATCACAGTTGTATAGATCTCAATGGGTGAACGGGAAATGGCAGGAAGTGTCTCATGGAAAAAGCCAGGAAGAAAAGGATACTTCTGTTTAAACAATGTCCAAATTGTTCCACATTCAAGTAAGAACAGTTCGAGTAATCATTTCAGACGGTAGGATGGGAGGAAGAGAGGTTTTTTCCCCGTCTCTTGTATCATCTCTGTGATAACCTTAATTTAAAATTAAAAAATGTGTCTTGATAACTTAGGTATGAATTTGAAACTACAAGTTGGAACTTATGGTGACTTTTTCTTTTTGAATGCTTCTCTTATGTATTTCACTCTTGATACAGATACTTACGTATAGCATGTCTCAGCTTGCTCCTCTTACTACATTAGTAAATAACTTTGATCTACTTAGAACAGTAATTTGGATTCTTCAGGGCTCCAACAGCAATTTTATTATAAGTAATTAGGAAGCATGTTATGATCAGACAGACACTTGTGTGCTTATAGAATACATGTATATGGGAATTTAATCAGTGTGTGTCTCTGCCTCTTGCATGTGTATGTGAGTATTAATGACTATTTTCAATGATAAAACACTTTTGCTACAACTTCTACATTAAATAAAAACCTACATCTAGACTGAGTATTACATCGATGTTTACGTGCTAAATACTGTAGATGGGGTAACAGAGATAAATGCATTGAAGTAATCCTACGAACAATAACTTTTTATTTCTACAATATTTCCTCTTCTTTTTTAGGGGAAAATAAAAGGAGGTGCACATCAAATAGCCATTAAAGATAAGGAGACAATTTGAATGGATGGGTGGGGAAACATTTATTTCGTTTCAAATAGAAGAAAGTTGCTTTATGTGCAGGTGGATTGCTGAAGGTTTCCCTCTTCTGAAGCCCATCTGGGAAGTTAGTTTAGCTCTATTGATGTTTAAGTCTCCTTCTTTCATCACAACCACATGCCAAGACAATAAGTAATTGAACTGCATGTTTTGCCTTTTTAAAAAGGTGTAATCTCCTTCTGAAGTGTAGAGAGATGTTTAGCAGGATTTTTCTAATTTATCTGTCATCACACCATGCAGGCGAGGTTCCAAGCTTAGACTGCAGTCTCTCTTTATCATCTCCTTTTGATGAACACCTGTTTCGAGTGTACAAATGTGTATCTGCTGAGATGCAAAATTAAAATAATTTTAACAGTCTAAGAATAATTAGGAATCCTTTTTTAAAGGTCCACCTGTTCAAAATACTGTTTTGTTTATTTCTATGTTATATATAATATAGATACACATGTTTAGCAATTATGGTTGCATATACATCATTTTTCTTAATATTTTAACCTAAAAATGAAATGATTTATAACTTAAAAAATCAGAACTCTGAAAATGCAAAAAAATAGTGTATTCAGACATAGGTTATGATTTGTGTACTGTCTCTATAAAATAGCGATTAAAAGAATAAATACCCTCTTTTAAACATGCAGAAATAGATACCTGTGTAACTTTATTCACTTTAGGGTTTTTTTGGAGGGGGCATATATCTATTTCCTAAAAATCACAGGGAAAAAATAGTAAATATAGCTGCTTGAAATTATTTGTTAAACATAATAGTGCATGGTCCTCTTTAAAATATAGAAAAAATAACCATAATGTTTAATATACTATATTTTAAACATGGATTCTTCATTCATTTATTTATAACTGAAAGTGTGGATAATAATTTTTAATTATAATTTTATAATAAATTGAATCAGAAATTACAACTTGCTCCTCATAACTTGATATACTATTGATTAGAAAACAACTGAACATGTTTTAATAATTGAAGTTTCAAATAGTAAAATATATATGTGGGTATATACAAATACAAAAATACATTCCCTAGTTCATAAGTTAAGTCACCTTATTATAGACCCATATCTCTTCATTGGTAAGAGACATTTTGAGGGCTGGTTTTATCTTAGACTGTTCTCACTAATTCATCCACATCAAAATGGGAACATATTTTTACAGTTACAATGTAATTCTTGAAGTCTATTACTGGTTTAATTTCAAAGTGAGAACTGAAGTATATCTATTGAAAAATTTACATTCATCTAATTTAGATAATACCTCTTTTAAAATATATTAAGTAAACAAAATAGGACAAATCTAAGGAAGAGGGGAAATCTCACAAAGACGTGTGTAGTTTTATTCTCGCTAATACTGTTTATTCAGTAAGGATATTAGGGGGTAACATTCCCAGTTTGCAGATTAATGGACTAGTTGTTGGTTCTTAAATTAATCTCCATTGCTTTCATTTTTTTAGTCAAATTATCTAACTCATTTGAGGAGATTTCCTACTAATTTCTATTCTTGTCTCAAATACTGTTACTGCTATTGATCTCATGTAACCTTTCATAGAGGCTATTCCATTGTTTAATGGAACAATGGCATAAAACTCACTAGTAAGTATAATGAATGCTGTAAATGGCAGTTAAGAATTTAGGTTTTGCAACAGTTTCCATTTTAACACCTTGCTTTGGTCTGCTCTAAGCTTGCGAAGCATTAACCATTTGAGCAATTTTGCTTGACTGGTTTCTGCTCACAGCCTATGATGTTTTACGGTTTATTTGAACATTGAAATAAAGTCTCTCCAACCATTTTGTAGATGGAGGCAGTGTACGCAAAATACTTTTTCATTTTTCACAGTACAGAGGGAAACACCATCCTAAGGATTGTTTTTGACTGGGTTATAGGGAAAAGGCTGAAGCACGGGCACAATCCTCTGTAAAATGAACACCTCTGCTTAACTTGGGAAAATGAATGATGAAAAAAATTAAAAGATTGGAAACTTGTTTTGAAGCATTGTCGTTTTCCACATCCAAAGATTTTAGAGTTTTATGAAGCGCTGTGTTTGAAAGAGAAACAAATTTCTCCTCAAGTGGAACTCCCAACACTTCCTTGTCTTGGGACATTCATTTCAGTCCATGGGTCCTTCACTTTTATAAAGAAAGTGAAATAATGAAACTAAAAACGTATGATTTTAAAAAGTCATCTATGTCAAATGAATGAACCATACATGAATTAACTATTTTCTCTTTCATATTTTGCCTATCCATTACTCATTTTGCCATAGCAAGTGAACAGGTACCTGACCAGAAGGAACATGCAACAACGGCAAAGGCTATTGAAAGACTTTATCCTGTCTAGGAAGGAACTGCGAGCATTGCTGGAGTAAAGAAAACACTCTACCCCTTGGGCTTTCTCTCCATCTTTCCTTCGTGGGGCTATGGTATCGAAAGAAGAAATATAGTTAGAAGTAGCCCTGGAAGGAAAAGAACCCAACTGATTGTTTTTACATTAAAGAAAAAAGGAAAATTAAGTGACACTTAAATGTTTTAGCAGATTCACCTCTTTTACTGACATATTTGCTCATTAAAAATAATCAAAATTGGAACGCTTTAACAGATTAAATTCTTTTTGATTTTTCCCTTTGAAATTTTTTTGCTAACTTACCTTTAAATTTGTTTGCATATGTTTTAAGAATCTCAAAATCAAATCAAAATGTATGATTTATGATCAAACAATAAGATTTTATTTTCATGTAAAGGTAAAAATAATGGGGACAAAAGAAAAGCTTCCATAAATCTGGAAAATAAGTTATTTGTCCAGCTCAAGATGGAAGTAGAGTACGTGAAAATCACTAAATTAATGGAAAAAAATATTTGGATATAATTTTAACATGTTCTGTAGAAACATGTGCAAAAAAGGGAGGGCCAAGTGTTTTTTAATATATGTGTATTAGTCCAAGCTGTTCTACGTGTTTTAGTTTTCATTTAAAAATGAATTTCTATTTTTCCTATTGTAGTGATATAGCTGTCAGAGTGCAGACAGACGCTCTGTCACGTTGAATTTAGTCTTGCGGAAAGGTGTCTCTAGACAAACAATAACAGCAGCAGAAGTGGGACTTCCGTGTTCCTACATCACGTTCTCTACAATGAGCACTTCACAGTCTAGTTGTAACCATTTACAGTCAAACCTAATTAAACACAGGCACGTTTTTCTTCCTACTAAAAGCAAACAACCCATGTAGAATATTTATATTGTTAATTTTAATAAAAAGCTACAAACTGTGAAGGATGAGGTTCCAACAGCAGTGATGCTGCATGTATGTAGAGTTTTGGATTTAGTATGTAGTTTAACAGTTTAGCTAGTTAGAAAATGGAAAATCAATGTTTTGAAGGTTTTCAGAATTGCATATTGGCTTCCATCCTACAGGATTTTAATTGATGGGGGGGGTTGCATTTTTTCGAAGTTGTTTGCATTATGAGTGCTGAAATATGACATTACAGTTTTTATACCTTTCTCCTGCCTTCTTTCTGTTTTTATACTTAATGTGATAAGATGAATGATGCTTGCTTTCCTAAGGAAGTTTGGTTTATGTATTAACACTGAGTGTATGTGTACATCTTAAACCGGGTGCTTATAGGGAATTTAGTGGAAAGAAAGGGATTATGTCGAAATTTTCTTTCCGGACTAATGAAGGAAAGTTTCAGAAAATGTGGTAGAAGTATATAGCTTCAAACAAGCCTTTTTCTGCAAAAGTGAAACAAAAACATTAAATAGTTCCACTTAAAAAAATTTTTTTTGTAAAGGCTATATAACATAAGATCCAGACATGAAGCAAATTCGGTCAGTTTTACTGAGGACAACTTCATTTGGCGCTTACTGATTTTAGCCATATATTCTCTACTTGTGCAAAGCTACATGAAATGAATACGTGCATGAAGACGCTTGTTCCATTGAATCTGTGTGATGTAGTTTTACTTACTCTTCCTTGAGGTCAAGCTTGCAAGAGGAGTTAAAATATCGAGTGAATATTGGCACAGCTGTGGAGTCTGCCTAGTTGTTTTAAGGGTCTCCTTTTCCGTAATGTCCTGTGCTATCTTTTCCCACTAGTTCTGATTATTTAAGTAAGATCATTTATACCTTTGCACACACGTTACTCAGTCTAGGATGTTTGCTATGTTGTTTCTTCCTGAATTTTTTTTTTCCTTTTTCTGTATTACCCCAAATCAGCTTACGTATTTTATTGCACAGAGACACTCTAATTCTGCCTTGGTTTTAGATGGAACAGCATCTCTTTTTGCTATGGTCATATGTGAGAAATTTTCCACAATGTTTTTCTCATTACAGGTTTGTTCCCCTTCTCATTATCCAGGGGCTTGTGTAATTTGAAATGAGCAGCTATGAAACTGGTTGAAATAAAGGGATTTTTACCTCTAACCTAAACACTTTCTTAATTATAGGCCATTACAAGTTTGGAACCTGAAATGACTAGTGAAAATAATCTGCTGTTTAAGTGATTCATTATACATATTTTGTTGAACACAATGATATCTCCTTTACTTCTTTAATATATGGGCTATGGAAATTCAGTTCTTTTATGCCTTCTGTGTGCATCGTATTTTCTAAGCCTTTCAATAGCATCGCTGCCCTTGTAGTTTGTTTCTAATTCAGATATACAGTCTATTGTGCTAACCCCCAATCACACGCATTATTCCAGGTGTAGGATTTAGTGATTCCTGTAAACAATGAAATGACTGCCTATATTTTTCTTTGATTCCTTCTCTAGTCTTTTTACCATAATTGTCATGTCATCAGACATACCTATAAAATACTCCCCGATTTACCAGAGCAATTAAGTTAATGTTCACTTTGTAATCCATGTGAAAATGCAAGGCCTGGCTTCAGTAACAGATTCTGTTAGGCCACAGGTGCTGTAAATATAAGTCAAGTTCTTGTGATAGTTTTAATTCAGAAGTGTGAGGATCTTTGGAAAGCTTACAGTGACCACTAAAAGCCAGAACTTCATTATCAGAAACCCGAAACCTGTTATAAGAATTATTAGTATTTTTATTCTATTGATGCCTGAACTTCTAACTGTTGGTCCAGACCCCTTTGTATAACATGAAGTACAAATATAGAACAAAAAGATAGACCCTGACCCGAAGAACTTATAGTCAAAGTAGAATCATGAACAGACAGAGACTGAGGGTGCGAGAAGTCTTTCATTAGAATGACTGAGGAAAAATGATGCATTTGGGGAGGTGTCAAAGGGGAGGCATTAAGAGATATTAGAGATGCCAGCTGGAGTTAGAAGAATGGTTTATAGTGGGGAGAAAAAGGCAACCTTGAACTTATTTCTGAGAAAAGCTTTTAGAGTAAACCTTGAGCACTATGAAATTCAGTGGACACTGAGTCTAAGCAGTTGAACTAAGGACATTAGGTCTTTCAAAAAAGTCATCTGCTCATTATTCTTGGCTGAGGGGTCTTGAGACAAGATTTCAGAGTAGATGAAGATTTTCATTTTGTCACTGCCATACCAAAATATGAATATATACAAGATCCTTATGCTTTCAGTTAAATTGAATATTCTGATTAGAACTGTGTATAAACTATAGATATCCTGTGTGGATGCTGATGAATCCTGAGTTAGTTTTCATACAGGTTTTATACTGATTCATAGGAGATGTTTATAATGTTTCATTTATAACCTTGTGGCCTTCAGTGTTTCAGTGCTTTTGATGATACTGTGTAGAGATTCATGCAAAAGAGTAGTGGCTTGATGATTGGAAGAGCCTAACGGCATATCTGAGTTACAAAATCCCCAGCCACCAAGGAAACGCACACAAAAATTTAAAGGAAATCTGCCTGTTGTTCATAAGTCTTTGGGACAGGCGGTAATTGTCAATAGTTTAATCATAGAATACCATGGATTAGCTTGTCCCTGTTGTGAAAGGTTGGAGATGCCTCCGGTAGCGTCTCCTGAGCGTTCATGTGCGGTTCCTGCTTCTTTCAATTTCCTTTGGTTGGCTCGCAGCCTTCCCTGCAATTCCAAACAACCACAGAGGATCCCACACTTCACCCAGGCCTTTGATGCTACTGCTTTCACACAGTAAGAAGGGCTGGAAGAGGAAATAATTGGGGAGGGAAAAAAAAAAAAGAAAAAATAATGAAATAGTGGATTTTATCGGGCTTCCTGTTGTGGCTGCCAGAACCTAAGCCAACAGAATGATTTGCCTGAGCACCTTCTGTAGGTCCTATTGCTGCTAGACACCTTTGTAAATTTGTATTTAACTGATGGTGCTTTGAAGGTTCATTTCTATACCTGTATCTAACAGATAACAAAGGAATAGAATAAAAAATTGGGTTATAACTTTTTTTTTCCAGGGTCTGCTATTAACCCTTTTGTTGCTCAGTGGAGCTTTGGCTGTCTTTCCTATATTGCCTTTCCTCTTGGGATTGAAAGAGAAGGTTGTGATTGGGTTCCTCTATGTGCACTCATGCAACCTTGCTTCATGGGTCACAGATTTGTTAATCTTGGTCTGGCAGGTCAAACGGAACAGAGTGGGTATTTGGCCTGGGACTTAAGTAGGCTATCTGATTTAAACTGAAGAAAAGATGAAGTACTCTGGTAAACTGTATTTCTGCATCTTTTTTAAGAAGCCATGTAGAAAAAAGAGTAGTAGAATTAGAGGTGGCTATTGTAGATCATTAATGATAGGTGACAGTGGCTGGGTGATTACCCCCCCCCTTTTTTTTTCTCTACCTCCCCCCCAATAGAAAACTGGAATCTCAGTAAAACTAACTATTTTTCACAAAATGTCAGCTTTCTTCTTTTTAGGAAAATTGTTGGAAAGCTGAAAGTGATTTTTTCAGTTTTAAATTAAAACGAATTTTTTTCCTATAAGCATGAAGAAAAGAATTCATCCAGTACTGCTTACAGTTGCATGTTCTTTAACAGTGAAAAAGACGGGTTGCAGAGCGAGGCAGAGCAAGACAGTATCTCATGCTGTGAAAGACTATTAGGGAGAAACCCATGCTGGATGCATAATCAGTTATTCGGTAAGGTGAAAGGCCAGGAGAAGGCTTCCAGCAGAGAGGCTACTGGTAGCCTTGAGGTGTGAGGGAACCTAAAAAGAAGTCCCCTTTGCATAGAGGTAGGTTGTATGGCTTGTGGTAATCTGTCAGATGTCCATCACAGATGAAGATACACTACAGAAGGGGGGCATTTGTAAAAGAAAGGAGGAAATTGAGATGCAGATCCCTACCTTGCATATTGTCTCCTTTCTGCAGTGCATGGAAGAGGGGGTATTCACAGTGCTCGGGAGCTCCAAATTGTCACCAAGGGCTGAGGTCTTTGGTTTTGCAACTCAGGAGGAATGAGGCTGGGCTCAGCCAGCCTAGATGGCCGCAAATGAACATGAGAGCAAGTGCAGGTCTGTCCTTTCTCCGTGACGGTAGTATGACAGGCAAATCGCTACCACGCTGAATCCATGTATGTCATGTTCCCTATCCAGGTCAAACCATCCATGCCTCAGGCAATGGTAATGGAAGATCTGTTTGACTTAAGACTGAGTACTAACTGAATAAAATTTGGGGAGTTGGGTCTGTAGGCAGAAAAAATATAATAAAGCAGGGAATTGACTTGCTTGGTTTGATCTCATTTCTGATACTGTCACTGCAATATGTATTAGGTCTTAACAGAATCAAGCAGCATTTTAGAACTGAGGCTATACAAGAAATTTTCCTACTGTAAAAGCTTGCTTGACTGAACAAGTGAAGATTATTCAGTATGTGGGTTCCAATCTGTTATATACTGACAGGTATCTTTTTTTACCGGAACAGGCTAAATGTTTTCTACCAGTCAGAAGTATGAAAACTACCCAGATTTCTGGTAAATACTGTCAGAAAATAATTACACATCACATTGTGTGGTACAGTACTTAAACACTTCTGTTGACTGGGATCATATCCAATGATTTGAAAGATTAAATTTGAATTTTAAGACTTTCTAGAATGAAGTGTGTGAATCCAAACACTCCTGCTTTGAGATTACAGGTTGGCATGTGAACTATATACTCATTTCCAGTTTTCCAAATACCCACTAGAACTGTATATTCCTGATACTGTGATGCATTCAGACTGCTGAGCGATTATTTGAACGCAGGTAAGACAAAACACTTGCCCCCACCATGTGAAGTCTTGGACATTCTTCCTGATCCCTATTACATTAACGAAGCCAGTGAAATTAAAAAAATACATACCTAAACATCTCCAGCACTGAAATACAGATCTGGGCCTACTTAAATTGTCACTGGGGTTCCTGCTGGCTTTTTGCGCATGCCTCATTTGCACATACTGCGTTGGTTAGTTTTAAATGAGCCCAGAAGCATCTGGGTGCTACAGGACTACTCTCCTGTGTGTAATATACCTTTAGGTGCTACTACTTGAATAATATTTTGCGGTGTGGTTTGCTTGAACTCATCTTGAAGTGTAAACTGAAACTATGTCAGAAAGCACCAAAGACTCCGTAGGATGTAGCAGACTTTGGTCATAGTATTGTGGGAAACTGTTTCAGTTTAAAGACAACAAAACAAAACAAATCCGCTAAAGCTAGAGAAATAATCATTAACTCTTTTGTGATACAGGATTTATTTGGTTCAGAAGATATCATCTTCTATTATCCCTGCCTTAGGGTTTCAAGAGGGCAGAAATACACATGGTACTTGCTCTGCCACCTTAAACTTTGACTGAGGGAGGCAAGGGAAATGCTTACAGCAGAGTCATGGGAGGGCAAGGTTTTAAATAAAAATTGCATTGCAACACAATGAGACTCTTCAGGAGTATGTATCCTATATAATACAATCCCTGTCCCTGAAATCTTCAAGGTGACCTCCCACTTGTGTTGAAAAAAAATCTTTGGGAGGGACCACCCGGCTAGGAACTGGAGCTGTAAGTGTTGCCTTGTAGGTCTAGTAGAGTTCAGGAATGTCCCTGTTTAGATTGCTTTGTATTTTTTGTTTTAATTGTTCTCTGAGCTCTGAATGAAAAAATGAACAATAATAGAGCTGTGTGAGATTGAAATATATGAATCCATAATAATTTCCCTCGGCTTTCAGGAAAGCTAAAGAGTAAATATCAAACCGCTCAGAATTAGTGATCTCTAAATCTTCTGTCTCTTCTGACCCTTTTTAATTCTGGTCTTACATTGTAGGTGCCACATTGCTACAAAGCAGCATTTAAAGTGATCTGAGAGCTATTGTGATGTTTTTGGGTCATCAGCCAGTAAGAGCTACTTTTAGGCCAGCAATTGTTCATTCCCTCTTTCTGTATCCTGATTTTCTTTCATTTTTGCACATAATTTGGTGTCTTTTGTACAGTAGGTTTGCTCAAGGTTTGCAGCTATAAGTTATCTTCTTATTTGCTCTCGTTATTTCAAACTTAAATAAAAATAAAGAACTGGTTGCTAAACAAAGACAAACATTCTGTTGTGAAAGTAACTTAGCAAAGCTAGTTTCACTGGTTTAGATTATACTATAAACTGTAATATTTTAATCTCATTAATGACAAGGCTTCCATAATGCTTTATGATAATTTTTGCATGGATAAGGTTAAGAAAAAAAAATGGGATCCACCTAAGAGTAAACATTTGCTGCAGTCACATTTATGACAGACTTCCCGTTATACTTTAGGGCATTTTCAGAGCAAACAGACTAAAAGCAAACGTGCCTGTTGAAGTCTGAGCTCTCCTCCTAAAAATGCATTAGCATTGGCATCTCCTCAATTTAAATACTATGCATCCTGCTTATATTTTCTGCATTTAAAGAAAGTCAGATTCTCTTCCCCTCTGCCTTCAATACAGTCAGCATCTCTTTAATTTTTTCCAATAATATTGCAGTACTTCAGTACTCATTTTAAAGATAGATGGATTTTTTTCTCATAAAGAACAACATTGTGGGGTAAAAAAACCCGCTGGATGTGATTTCAAAAAATGTCAAAATATGTCAAACGCGGAAACCACTCAAGGGTTTCATTAACTGAAGCTTTGGTGATAAGTGTCATCTTGTCAAAGACCCACCCATCTCTCCCAATACATTACCAAATGTACTAATTTCCTTGCTGAGCTTGATGTTTATTGTATAGCTGAAATTGAAAATGGTCGGTAATGGAGTGAGCTTCAATCCAAGACCAATTCTGAATCTAAATTACTTGCTTCTTTCAATAGCATTGACAGAGGAGAGCTTTGTGCACCTTGTACCTAATCAACCCTTACTGTGACCCTAAATTCAACAGTCTTCAGAGATTAATAATAAAATCCTCAGTTCAAACAAGTATTTGCCCTGAACAAGTTGCCCATTTCTTATGCTGAAATGAAAGAATGTGACATTTTTTTTTACAGCTCTGCATGTTGTGGACCCTCGCTAATTTTTGATCTTTGACCTCTGGAAGCAGGTTTATGACTAGAAATCCCATGTAGAACAGAGAGATATTTTCTGAAAGAAAACATCTTTTTTTGAAGGGGTGAGTTTAATTTTGTTCTGTTTTAAAATAGAAATTAAATGATCAGTTTTATTTACAGGTGTGAAATGCTGGAGATTGTTTTTGTCCTAAACCAAATATACTTCAGTAGAAGCACAAATAATTAAGGATAACGCATTAAGAGTAAAGGATAGGTAATTTCATTTTTTTCCCTTTTTAGATTATAAAAACTTTTCAAGCTAGTGATGTACCCGATTCCCAAAGTTTTCACCATGATACAAATGTTTGAGAGTCTCTATATCTTGGGCTTTGCTTTATCTGTCTCGCAGATGGTTCAGGTCATTTTACAGAGAACTTGGTTGCAAATTTTGGATCTGAATCCCAATATTTTGAGACAAAGGTGGAAACTCACCTCTGCTGCAATCAACAGGAATAACTCCTGACTAGAAAAGGCAAATGTTGATCCAAGCTCATGGGGCAGAATGAAATTTCTTTTTGCGTAACAACACTCAGTTTCAGAGCAGGAAACCATGACATGTCTTTTGTAGTTACACAATTTAGGCTGCAGACAACTTAGCATAGTTTTCTGGCTGATTTAGGTGAAATCCAAGGAGGAGTCTTCATGGGGAGGTGTGACAAAAGGGAGGTGCGTATGATGGTGCAGCACAGTTAAGTACCCTGGTTTCATTCAGCAGAGGGCAGTAGTGAGGTATGTGAACCAGGTCATTAGTATTTGTCTACTAATTGGGGGAAAATAAGTGAAATATGAGAGATTTAACTGTTCCTTCTATAAATATTTGACTGCATCAGATGGTGGATTTGTCAGCAGAAGTGTGTAGAAGGACATCATTCAGGCTGAATTTTGCAGAGCCTTTGTTTTTTCCAGTATATTTTTGCGTCCTGTGTTTTGTTTGTGGCCCTTGACCACGAAGTCCTTTCTGCAGCCAGCAGGCTGCTTCCCATCTTTCTTGGGCTGGTTGGTTGGAATGCAGCCGTTTAGTTATGAAGTGTGCTCCCCGTTGTTTTGGAGATCAGAAAGAGCTGGTTTCAACATGATCACGCGTCATGGATCCAGTGTGCCACATGGCCATGTTAAATGGATTTTTGGTGTAAAACCAAAGTAATAATAAATAGTAGCTGGAGCTAGTTAGCATGGTCAGGGTACATTAATGTTCTTTCACACTAGAAACAGTAATAGGGGATTCTGTAATCATTCTGGATAGCAACAGTAAGTACATGCAGAGCTTCCCCTGCCTACTCGATCACCCTCCTAGTGACCTTTTTGCTGTGAGGTTTGTGAAGACCTTGACAAAAATCATAGGTTCCTGTTCCCGAGCATTTGCAACAGGATGGATTGAGGAGAACATTTGGTTACTCTGGATTGAGGATACCACTGACCTGTTATCTAGAGATTTAACCTCAATGATTACATTACTGATCTGGTTCCCCACATACACAGATGGAATTTTTATTCACCATTTTGGGACCTGATCTTTTTATATATATTGATATAAACTAGATTTAAATCTATCCATCAAGTTATAGCACTGTTAGGCCTGGTGTAAACAAAGGGAGGTTCAGTACCACCAAACCTGGTGTCATTGTGTCAAATAGTGCAGCATGTGGAGCCTGTTTCTCCACAGCGAGTCGCATATGTGCAGAGTGGCTGCAGAATCAGAATTGCTACTTGGCAACATTTATGACAGTATCTTTCTCCTGCTTTGCAAAGATTTAAATAAGTAAACCTATACTGATAGAAGAATAGGTAAAATGTACTATATGATGAGAATTTCAGATTATAAAGAAATATTCTAAGACCTTCTTGTGTATCCATTTCAAAAAAGAGAAGAGACTGTTTTTCTACATGTAATTGTGAGCATAGAAAAAAGTACACGCTTATCATTCATCTCATCTGTAAAATGCAAAATTGTTTCCTAGGTAGCATTAAGCAACTCTGTAATGTTTTTAAAACAGTTTCACATTCTTGGTGACAGTGAATGGTGGCTCTACAATTGCGAACAATTGTGTTTGCTAGTAGTCAAGTATGGAAGTCCTATCTCTTGGACTGCACTTTGCTGCATTTCAGAATGTTAGTCCCAGTATTATGCTATAATCCATTGAAATAATGTATGATAAGAACAAACAAATCGGTTGTACTGGAAGTAATAAATGGCATGGTCTCATGTTCCAATATCTTTCTCTTAATACTACTCCTGTACTGGAGCAGTGATAGTCTGGAGGCATTTCTGATAAAGCACCAACATTCACATTATTTCTGCTCAGTATTATGCACATAACCAATGTGGTTATTGGTTTGGGGATCACTATATGGTGCTAGATTGTACTTGGTGTTATTGACTGAAATCAAGGGTGTATAATTATTCTTTTGTCCTAAAAACAGATTCTAACAACATAAGATCACATTCTTTCTATATTTCAAGCCCTATTTGTTGAATATTTAGTGAATTGCTGCCACATATCTTTTTGATGAAGCTGCAGAGCATTTTATACTAATCTACCTTATCTCATCATGCACTGGAAATAAACGTCCCCTGATCTCTCAGCTTTTCACCAGGATTACTGGTGCCTCATCCATTCCCTGCTTTTTCCTATTGCTCTTTTGAGTGATTAGTTATTCAGGTAATCCATACCTTCCTCAAATTGCTTCTGTACTCCTGTTGTTTATGAGACTGAACCTATAAGCTGGTGTAGATTACTGAGACAGCTGAACTCTATGTTGCAATAAACCTCCCACATATTTTATCCGTATTCTAATCAGATATTACTTGTTTCATTTACATCTTAATTAATACTTTGGCCATGGCTCAAATATCATGTGATTATTACTTGCTTGTTTAGTAACAAATGACTATATCTGTTGAACATTTGAGGTATTTTGTTGGCCTGTAGTTAGCAGAAGGGCGGTTGGATGTGTGTTTCTCTCTCTTTTCTAAGCCAGATGAATGACAAATGGTAATTACTTCTGGATTTATTTAGTCTAGAAAAGAATAGCAATATACAGTAGAGTGGTCTACTTCTAACAAATGAACTGTATGACAAGAAATGCCACGTTCTATGTCAAATATGGTGTTTTATTAAATTTACAAAGGTAAATTGATAGATGCTGGCAGATGTGTCTCACTACTGGATCACAGTCAACATTCTATCAGGTCTTGAGATATTGCTAAAGTAATTGTCCAGGTAAAGGGTTTCTGGGTTGCATCCATCCAAAAATACATTGGTTTTGACTTCCAGTTCTGCTAGTTCACCTTTATACATTTTTTTCTTTTCTTTTAGGAATAAAATAGCCAAGCACACTGCGTGGTCTTGTTGTTTGCGTCATTTTTTTAAATGGCTCTCAGGCTCTGAAATCATCTACTGCTCTTTGCAACTCTGCTTTATTTCTCTCTCTGAAAAATGGGGATGTTATCCCTCCCTACCTAACAGTTGTGAGGCCAAATAGATTAAAATATTGTAGGGAACTCAGGTGGAATATCAGGAAGTAGAGGATTGCACCACCTACAGCTGCACAGGCATGCAGAGTTCTGCTCTGTAACGGTTGCAAATGCGGTGAGTTCGTAGTTCTGTTCTTCTGCTAGTGTTTGCAGTGGAGCTTGAAACCACAGCCCTAAGATTAAAGAACAAATGAAGAGGCCAGAAACAAGCCCCATTTGTCCTTATACATTGTCACTAGCCAGTATTCAACAGCTGACATGGACTGCCTCAGAGGCAGCTGCATTTCCACGGTGGGCAAAGCATCTTTTGAATGATATGAGGCTTAATTCAGCAAGATTTAATCAGTATCTACACAGTGCTTTGAGAATTTATAAATTTCCTTAACCCACATAAACCCATGTTTGTTCAGATACTGATGCCTTTTCGTGCTCAAAGTTGCTGGGTTTTTTGTTTAGCTTAGCAGTAGCTACAGGGTAAGCTCTTACCTCGAAAATCAGCTCCTATGGAAAACATAAATGCATATATGTACATAAATGAATATCTTGTGCTCCTCTATTCCTTGATTGAATCTGTGATTTATTTTTCTTGTGAACAGCTGCTTCATGCTTCTTCCTCATCTTTACATCTTTCTTTCATGGGACAGTATCTTCAAAGGTTGTTCCCAAAAGATAGAAACTTTCGCCTTTATTTCAATTTTTCCATCCTTTAATTTCTTTTGGAGAAGGTTGTTAGTGTTTCATTCAGCTTGGAACCAGAGCACCTTTGAGCTGGGTGCTGAATATCATTTCCAGCAGTTACTGAATCCATTTTGCCTCCTGGATTTCCCCAGCCATTCAATTTCAATTGCTAATGAAGTTTGTAGGAACAGATGTTCCTCCTCTTAGCTCACTTAGGCATCTTACAGAAAGATGATCCCTGATGACTGCAGGAGATAAATTTATATATCGATGTGAGCTCTGAGCCATGCTGAATGCCTGTTAAGCATTCCTCTCAGAGGTGATGTTCTTCATAGCTAGATACTGATGTATCTTCTCACAGCACTCTGTAGCAAAGAAAAAATAGTTACAAGATCCTTTGGGAGCAATCTTTAGAACTGATAATTCTGGTATCAGTTTCACTGATGACAGTTGATCTTCAACCATGATATGTTAGCAGATGATTTACCGAGATTTTGAGTGAACTTCTCTTTCAGGTACCAGGATCAATTTCTTTGCCTTGGGTCCTAACCAGAATATCAGGTCTTTCTGCTCCAAGGCTGATCTGACTCTAGGATTTTTGTTAGATATTTTTATTATCTTTGGACCAATTTGCTGAAAATATAACTTGATATCATTGATTCCAAGGCCAGTGCTCTTATGGATTCTCTTATGGCAGCTTATTGCCAAGGTATCAGTGCTTATTGAGTTTTGGCTGAGATATGGCCAAGGTAATGTCAGGTCCTCTGTACTTGTTAATACAGCTACTGTGGAGCCTGCTTACTGTTTTAGACCTGCTTTTTCAAGAGGTGGTGTAGTTTCTTACATGAATCTTGGCTGATACCTCACAGCTTCAGTGTTGGTTTCCAGTGATAGCTCATGTGTGCTCACCTCTGATCAGACAAGTCCTTGTCAGTAGTAGGAATCGGGCATGTTTATACAGTTGAGTAGTAATTATTTTTCTCCCCTGAAGATTTTCCCCAATTATTGTGGCTTATTTTCTAGACCTGAAGAGTGGAAATTCTTTTTTTTTTCCTGTTAAGTTTTTTTTTGGCATGGACTTGGAAATAATTTCCACCTTTTTCAGCCACCCATAAAGAGGTGCTCTGTTTTCTTTCATCTTGCTCCTTGAAACTTGTTTTGGGCCTGGATATGATCTTTAGCCTCAGCTGGAGACCCTGTTCTTCAGTGGGATCATAGGCTTTTTGAGGATTAGCGTTTTGTCAAGAAGGTAGGTCAGACCCTTAAGGATAATTCTCCTTACACAACTCTCTTACTGATAGGACTGGCCTTACCCAAGGCAGTTTCCGAATTCCAGGTGACACACCTGTGGCATAAATGTGCTACATATGGCACAACTTAAATTGCTGGTATCCCTTTTTCTGTGCACTGAACTAAAACTTCTGCTCAGTATGACATTGCGTACTGTAAGCAGTTTATTAAAATCTGCAATTAAAAAGTGTTCTATACAGGCTATAACAGGGGGCAATCGTTCTGCCTGAACAGTTAGCAAAGCACCATTGTGGATTTTGCTATTCAATAATTGATCATTGCATAGATGGCTCTTCTGAGCTGAAGACATAGCTGGCTGATAGATGTCACAGTCAATTTTGTAGCAAAAAAGCTCGTTACAGAAATGGTTATCTGTTAGCATACAATAAGAAAAACTGGCATTGAGCTATATTCATCAAATGCACAGCAAATTTAAAGAGATTGAAAAACTGATGAGATTTCTTTTTCTCAAAAGTTTTATGGGATTGTGGAAAGTAAGAGATATCTTCGTGTTAATATCACATAGATTTTGAAATAACTTTGATTTTTTGTATTTTATTTTGTATTTATTCTGTATTTTCTGTTGCATTTTTTTCTTTTCATATTTTCTAAGTCGACTTGTTTTAATTCTTGTGACTGTTATTTATCTTTCATTTTTAACTATTATGTCTCATCCCATGTTAACAAGCCCCAAAAGACGGTAAAAAAGAATAAACATAGAACATAGCTTCTTGTTGTTGTTTTGTTTTTTAAAAGTTCTGAATTTAAATAATGGACCATGGGATCGCTGTTCATAGTGACAAGCAGTCACTTATCCTCAGAGTCCATGGCTACCAATAAAACTGGGTGATTAGCAGGTCATCAGTTTCAGTAAATGGCTCATTTCCAGTCTTAAATTTCCCTTCCAACGTATTAGTGTTCAGTCTTGACATAAGCAAAATGCTGCTGTTCAAAAAAAAATAAATAAAAATAAAAACAGAGCAGGGCTACATCTACTCTACAGACTACAGTTGCTGGGAGCGTGCGTTAAAAGTCCAGAAAGACCTGCACAAATTGTTTCTTGTCTTTAGCTGTTTTTATTACAGAAGTAATGAGAGATCTAAGCTGTGCTTGGAGCCTAGTTATACTAGCCATTGTATCAAGACAGAAGAGATGCCCCCTTCCCCCCAACAGAATTTATAATTAAAAAAAAAAAGAAGGCGGGGGGGGGAGAGAGGAGGTGATTTACCAAAATCATACTAGAGGTCAGTAACAGAGCTGGGAATAGAATCGGAGTCCCAGTGCAAGGTTTATTCAATAAGCAACGTTGTCTTACTCAACTGACAAGCGAACATAGTCAATTTAATCAACGTGCGTTGCAAAAGAAACTTTAGACCTTGATGCATCAGGTCTCCCTATGAGCACTGTCCAGAAACATAGATAACACTGTATATGGTAAAGTGCCATTAGAGAAAGGTATAAGCGTTTTTTAAGGAGACGGCTGCTTAATTCAGTTGAATAGTCTCAAGTCTGCCGGCTTCTCATTTTCAGTTGATTTACAAATAATTTTATTAAATTCTGGGAGACGTTTTTGAAACTCATCTAAAATGAGACCAAGTTGTATGTCACTCTGTTGCTAGAGGTAACATTATTTACTGTTCCAGGCATAAAGAGATGTAGATGGATTTAAAATTGTACCTTGGAGTTTTCTGGCTTTTTCTCTCTGTTGGACCCCTAGTATTGATTGAACACATTTATTTTTGTGTCTTAAAATGAAAATTTCCTGAATAAATAGAAACAGCGGTAACTACATTTTGCAGCATTTATGGATATTTACAGCTGTTTGGTTAATAGTAGTGTTTACAGGTACTGTCAGACAGCTTTACTTATTAAAAAGCTGGAATACTTTAACAAAAGATTGCAAAATAAAAAGTAATTTGGAATACGTTCTTATGAGAGCATGCATATGCATTCAATGCTTCGGTGGGGAATAATTCAGACAGTAATGCATGTAAGTCTGACTTGTAAAGTTCTATTAATGTTGTTAATCTGTCACTGAAAATAACTACTGAAATATTCTGGGATTTGGGTTTTTTTTCCTTTCTGTTATAACTGCCCTTGGTGTGTTAAATACACAGTGTTAAATCCTCAGCAGACATGAATTGACATTTCTCCGTTAACATTAGAATGACAATGACAGCTTGCACCGGTTGAGGATCACCATTTGGATTTGAATTAAGCCCTTTTCAAGTTTTAGATACAATCACACAATAGATACAAAACTAAAGATGGACTTAAGGTGGGTCTAAGGTACACATGGTTATAGTCATAGGCATAATTCCTCACATGAGCATTCTCATAGTTCCCCATCTGCTTCCCCTTGTGTAGTGCTGATGATGCAAAAGGATCGCAAAGAGGGCTTAACTCTGTTGAGCAAACGTTCTGGCCAAGCAGATTTGTCCATGGAGTTTGTTAGGTGCCCATCGCTGTCCTCTCCAGACAGCAGTACAAAAATAAGACTACATGTTTCTGTGTGTATTACATCACTGGAAAGATAGATATCTTATCCTGAAAACCCTTAATCATGTAAGCTTGGCAGTTCTTTTTTCCAAGTAGATATATCTTCTTAATATAGGCTAGTTAAGATCTTCTCTATTTCTTACTGGTCTACCTGAAATCATATTAACAAATAATAAAGGCATCCTCATCCGACATCAACTAACACCAGTGGTATAAATGTGATATGATTTTGATGGGAAGTGCATGTGCACGATACAGGCAGAAACGTTCTGTCTTGTCTTCCAGATTTTTAACATTTCTTTCCCTGTAATATTTTTCTGTTAGAAAAGATGATGTAATTTGAACTTTTAAGGATAATAGGGGGACTTTAAGGAGAATATTACTTCCTCCCCCAAAAGAACAGTCACTTTCAAACCCTTTACTAAAGAAGGAAAGGGTATATCCTCATTCTCCTCAAATAATGAGTTTAGGGATTTCTATCTATTTCATTTTAATGGTCTTGATATTGTACAAAAGTGAATAGATGGCATTCATGGATTTGTAGAAATCATCAGGAAGAACACAGCTTTGCAGGTAAACATGGCAACATTAGAAATCATGGACTGACCTTGTCTCTGGCAAAAACCTGGACTTGGAATATATTTTAAAAAGTGAATGTGATGAAGTCTCCCAAGTAGAAATCATCACCTCAGATTACAAAGGTCCTTCCTTGGTAATCAATGACTGAGTAACAGTATAAATGTAATAGAAAATGCATCCTGGATTAAACAGCTGGATGCAACTGAAGTCCTTGAAGACAAATACTTTATTGATTTCTCCCATCTTTTGGTAATTGCTGGCACTTGATATGTTGTGGAGTCCTCTGTGTGCTCTCTGTAACAAGACTACAAAAGCAAAAATAATCTCAGTATACTAGCATCGTGCACTGTATCAGTAATAAGAGATGCCAACAAATGAAGAGATACTTTGAAATGAAAATAATTTCTCTTCCTTTTCACAACACTGTGCTGAAGCCACATTAAAATTTTGCAGCAGTCTTGTACCTTGTTAAATCCTACAAAAGCTTCTTGGATTCCCTTGGATTCCCTTAATAAGTCATGACTAACACTCTTGCCTCTTTATAGACACAGGGCATCTATTTAAAGATGGGGGAGAAGTGGGCATATTAAAAACAAAACAAAACCAACCCACCTTCTCCCCCCCGCCCTGATGTTAGAGTAAGCTGTCAACCAGTACTTCTGCTATGTCAGGGGACATAGAACCAGCAAGGCAGCACCCAGGTCAATGATGTAAATTGTCTTCCTCTTCTGCTGGCACTGTGGGATGGATCCACAGGATTTCTAAATCTGTTTCTAAACCCATTCCAAAATGTTTTCTGTTGTTTCAGTGAAACAACCAGGGACAAATCTCTGAGAACATTAGAGGCTTTGTCTTGTTTTTATGTCCCTTTTGAAGAGTTTTACTAAAGGTTTTGTCAAAGGAGATGACACTTGATACTCACGTTACTGTAAAATCTACATGTAAAAACTGTTGTCTTTAGATGATCATTACTACCTATCACAGAGAAAGTGCTGAAAGTGCAAATCAAGTAGCATGAGGAAGGTGAATCAGATGCTTTGTATGTAAGGGATATCCAGGAGTTCTAGTGGCAGGATTTATTCTTTATTTCGATAAATGTTATTAGAGGTAACCTAGAATGATATACTCCAAAGGATGGAAATTGGCTTCTGGTGCTTCATGGCCTTATGCGGTCTCTGTGAGAAATTATTTGAAAATGTAATGCTCTTGTCTTGATAGGAACCCTTCTTTACACAGAGGTCAGATCCAAACCTCCAGGATCTCTGGGGATGTTGTTGGGGAATAAAGGCTGGTCCCTGATTTTGGTTTGAGATTTCCTGAGAAAAGGACCAGTAGGATCTATTGAGCATCAGAATGATGACTGAGAACTGGCCGATCAGATGCATGCTGATTATACCCTTCCAAAGAGTATATATATCCTGTCTGTCCAGCTAACTGTAGACTCATCAGAAATATCAGATTTTCTATCATCCAGCCTTTTTACTTAATTCAATATGATTTTGATGGGAAGCGCAGATAGCATTGGCTAGAAGAATCTGATTGTTTTGTAGAAATGTACCATGTCAGGATAAATTCTGGCAGCATCCAAGTGTAGCATCTGAGACAAACCAATGATTCCTAACAGTTACTTAGCCTTGGTCATGGCTCTAATCTTTATTAGGATTGTAACTGTTGGACCCTTTTTTGCAATTTTATTGGCTCAACACTTGCCGATAAGTCCGTGTTTACTCATGACACAGTAAAAGAACTTTTTGAGGAGCCTTGTCACCGTTTGTCCACCATTTAAAAAAAATGCAACAGGATTGTCAAACAGTTAATAAAGCCTCCCTTCCAGCATAAGGAGGAGGAGTTTTCCTATGGCTTTTTTGGTAGCATGTACTAGAACAACATTCAAAGCTGTCTGACTGCGTGACTGACCTATGCTTGACGAGTCTCTGAAAGCTAAATACTTGTACAAGTTTATAATTGACTTTTACCTGAATCAATTTTCTAGTTGTGCTCTCTAGATTTCACTCACATTAAGCAAAGTAAATTTTCCTGTGCAAAGTGCTGCAAGGGTCTTACCCTATTACTTAAATAGGATCGGAGAATTTTGAAAGTCAGCCAGTTTTCTTACATGTTATGCAAATAATAATTAGATCACATAAGTTGGTTAGACTATGTATGGAGGAGAAGTATAAACTAATATTCCTCTTCTCTTGTGGGATCAAGTCATATTCTACAGGGCAAAGACAGCCTGCGTCTACAATTTTTATTGTAGAATTTTTTCAAAGTTTGAACTCTTCTCTCACATTCTCAAAACACTGTACAGTAGTCCTAGCACACCACTCAGCTGTGCAATTTGGCAAAGCAGCACCCTGCTCGCTGATTAGCTAGCGTGCCACCGTCAGCTTGCGTGGATGAGGAACGCTCATGGAACGCTTTCAGACTGTTCCGTGAGAAAGACTGCTTAGAAGCCATTCAAACAAGAAACAAAAGTTACGTACCTATAGCTGTGTTTCCTTCAAAATAGATTCTACGTGTTCACACTCCCCATCAGCCTTCCCTCCTCCTTCAAGTTCCTAATTTCAGTCTTATATTTGAGTGGCCAGTGTTGTTTAAGGCAGTGAGTGTCACATCCCCTATATGTTCTTGAATCCAAACCATTCAGGAACAAGGAGCAGAAGGGCAGAACTCCAAGGCACTGCAGCATGTGCTGCTATGGGAAGATGCCAGTGTCAGAGAGTCATAGGGCATGGATGCCATGAATGCTGTTGTGAAAAGTGATTACTCTTAATTTTATTCTTCAAAAATGGAACTTGTTAAGATACAAAATGTTTTATATAAACATCTTCTATTTTGTAGACTCTTTAGTTTGATTAACAAATGTTACTCTGATAAAGTCTTAGATAGTTAGGTATTCTAAGATGCTGTTAAACTGTATAGAAACAGGTGCTTTTGTTCAAAATAACTTGTTTTATTATAACACACTGTTTTGAACAAATGTATATTGGAGGTTGACTGTAGTTACTTGATTTTTAGAAGTGATATTTCATAGCATTGCAAAGTTGGACATCAACAAAAGGACTGTATAAAAAATATATTAAAAATACACAACCATCAACACAATAACCTTATTGTCACCAGAGAGGGCAATTCACATACCAGAGAAATATTCATGTACAGCTACCTGTTAATTTTGAGTGTGCTGCTCAACTATTGTTATACCATATATCAATCTCAGTGGTGCAAACCACAAAAAAAGGTTGATGGAAGAGGTGAAACCAGGTTAAGAACACGAAAGGCCTGCACTTGCAATGAAGAGAGTTAAAAGTTGTGGGACATGCATCACTCTCATCCCTCAATTTAGACAGTCATCTACAGTTTATTAAAATGTTGTGTTGCCCCTTAATGGTGTGTAGTGAAAATACAAAATTTGAGTAATAGGGTAAGTCCATATGATGAAAAGTGCCTTAAGGCACACCATGGTGCTCCCCCAGTCCTACTGCCCCTGCATCCTCCTCCACTGTGGTAAAACATCTTTAAGTTATCTTGTATTTCATGGTTCAGAAGGGCCCGAATCTATCCCAGCGGGTAAGTATGCTGGAGGGATGCTGTGGACACGCTCCTTTTTGTCAACTCACTTTACGCTGTTAACTGGCAAGAGGGACAATGTATGGTATTAATTAATTCCATCAGCTTTATACTCCAGAGGATTATCCTTATACTAACTTGATACTGCTGGGAATAGATGCTTTTTTTTTTTTTTTTTTTTTTAATAGAACCATATTGCATTAGCTGTGCTTTGCAAAGTCGCCGCATTGAAGGAGAATCTAGCCCAGTAATAGAACACGTTCTAATACTTATAGCCACCAAATATACGCTGTGTTATGTTCTCAATGAGTGTAGCACATCTTGTTGGTTTTAAACTCCTTGCTTTTAGTTTAATATACAGTTGTAAAACCAAAAAATTAATCACAGTCTAAAATTCTTTATTGGTTACATTGGAGTTTGCTTTATTTTTCAGGATGTGATAATGTGATTTTTGTAAGTGTTTCTGTAAGTTAAGCTATGGCTTGTAAAATTCTTAGACCTAGATCCTTAGCATATGCAAACTAGTGTGGCTCCTCTGACTGTAGTGGAGCTATGCTAATGTGCCTCAACTATCAAGTTAGTAAATGAAATATTTCTATGTTTAAAGTCTATAACATCCCTTAAGAAATCAGTATTTTGGTTAAAGGATCCAAATGACACCAAATCTCACTGTATAAATGAGAAAGTTCACAGTTTATTTCTAATATTATTTTAATCACACTGTCATAATGGAAAAAAAAACAAAAATTGAAAATAAAAAATGCAATAACTGTGGTAAAGGTAATGTTCATGTAGTGTGTATATATTTTTTAGTATTGCTTTTGTAAACATTGCTGGTTAAGAATTAATTTTATGCTTCTTAATGCTGGTCCATACTCTTTCAGTTCTAAAAACAATTTGAATGAGATTTTTATGAAAAAAAGAGGAAGGTTTACCCAGTTCACATCTTGGAGGTTACAGTATGTTTAAACAGATATATTTTCTTTTAGTCTAACCTTGTCTGGAAGATATAGGAAAACTAATTTGCCTTATTTACATATGGCACAATCTATCCAGTATTCAAGGGTTTGTCAGAAACAGGAACATTGTGCATTTCCATGGTAACAGATGGCATGCTGACAGTATCTGGCTCGTTGCAGCTTCGTCTAGGCAGGCCAGCAATTAATCAGCCATCTACATGCACAAAATTCTTTGTGAGTGAATGGCACTGCTCCTCTGTAGTGCTGCCTGAGCTTTTACAATTTTGTATTCCTGCAGGGCGAAGTACTTTTTTGTCTCTTATGCTCATTTTCTGCAGCTTCCAAAAAAACCCTAGCAAAGAATATGAAAATGGAAACAAGTCTGCACATAATTTAGAAAAGACATTATTTCTTCAGCGTGTAAGATTGGGGGGGTGGGGGGGGGGTCTTGTTTTTATTTCACTGCTTTCCTTGTTTGTTCTCCCCAACACACACTTTTCACAGGCTTTCTGTGCCATGTGTTTCCTTCAACCTATTTGACCTAGGCAGGGTTTTCCCGTAACAGATGACTCTCCAAAGGTGTGCAGAAAGGGAGCGGTCATCTGGATGGCTGGTCTAGGACTTTTGTGCTAATAGCAGTGCTGTGGTTAAAGAAAGCCTTGAGCAACATGCTCAAAGCCCCTCATTGCCCACTGAAAGAATAGCATCTTATATCTCACTGGATTTCCTGCTGATAGCTGCATTGCACCATCGGGGCTGGGGACTACGCCACGTCCTTACATCAAGCGACCAATCTTCTTCATGATTAAAGAGAGGCTTAATTTATCAGAGATCTCTCTGTGTCCCTGTTCAAATGTGCTACGGGAGGGAATAGGCTCCTTAGGCTGTTTTCTCCTTCCCCACGTATCCGCCTAAGGCAGAGCCGGGTTAGAGCTTTTCTACTGGTATTCATAGATGTACTTACTATTGACAGCACTTCATATCCAGCTGCATAACAACATCCTTCTCCCTTCATCTTTTGGAGAGATCATTCACGGATTTTCCCTTTCAGGATGGTATTTTCATGACTGCTGCTCTACTTCACTAAGTTTTAAGTGGAGCATCAGCATTTCTGTCTTTGATTTCTAAGTCATGGAATGTGAGACTTTGGAGGGTTGTATTTATAAATCTGGGATCTGGTGGCCTCTGGAGGGTTAAGGTCAAAATATTTACAGCACATTTGGATCTGTACATTTTGTTTATTTTTTAAATTTTCTTGGATACTTGATAAAGTTTTATTTCAGAGATGAGCCTGTATGTTGAATAGGATTAAACTTCGTGTGTATGTGGTAGCCTATAGGCAATCAAAGCAAGTATGAGTTTTGTCTTTGTTAGAGGATTCACCTCCTGAGATGTAGCAATTTTAAGACATTTATATTTCTGACATATTTACTGCTTATAGTATAGCTGAATAGAAATCCATTGCCACTGAGAAAAATAACAAATAGCAAGAATTTTAGCCTTTGTTGAAGCAAAGTTCTGTTTGTAGGACTTAAGGTGAAGCAAAAGAAAATTCAAGCCTAGCCTACATGGTTTTGCTCCCAACTGATTATTTTTGGACAAGGCACAGAAATCCAGTGCCTGTTCTAAAGAAGTCATGGTACATGGTTTCTCAAGGTTTTCTTTGATAGTCAGCTTGGTTAGTCTTCTTTCAGTCTGCTATACCTGTTTGTCATGTCACAGGTGTTTAATGTTGTTACAGGTTTTGTCAGTGAATATGTTTCTTTTCTCCTTTCTAAGTAGACTCTGGAGATTCCTGAGGAATCCAAAGAGAAATCATGAGAGAGAGAGAGAGTTATTGAAGCTTTGTGAGCTGTTCATCCTAAATCCATCCATTTGAAACTTACAGCTGTCATTTTTAGCTTGGAGACTCCATTAGGCAAGTAGAACACAATCTCATTACACCCTGAAAGCTAGATGTTATCTTCCGCTAACTGGCAGTGAAACAAGACTGAAACCCAGTGAGAAATAGGTTAAGTATGGTCCAGAAATTGACTCTCCTATTGATTTATGTTGTGGGTATTTTGGCTATATTGTATATAGTGTATTGTAAAATATTATATATATGTATACAAGTATGTAAATGCATGTATACATTTATTATAAAGAGTTTACCGTGATAATTCGGTACTGTGGTTTCTGCAACCCTGGCTGAAGAAAAGCTAAATTATTTTATGGGCTGGTCTCAGTACACACTCTCACTGCAAGCATCAGTCTCATATTGAAATTCATGGGCATGAAGGGTGTAATCAGTGTCACAGGATTTGGCCCTTTATGAGGAATGGAAAGTAAAGGTAGCCAATTGCTTTTAATCTTTAAACTATACTTGGCAGAAAAGCCCTGATTGTGCAAGTTAAGTACATGCCTAACTTAAAACATGGAAGTAGCCTTATTGAATTCAATAGGGCTGCTTTCACACTTACTAAAGCTAGGCATATGCTGAAGTGCATTGCTGTGATGAGGTCATAATACTTTGAAAAACATAAATAGTCCCATTATTATTATTATTTAGTTTATTCATGCATGGCCAAGCCAAGCCATGACATCTGCAGTGACAGAGTTGCACATGCTTTGGGCCCCATCCAACCAGGTCAGGGACTAGTCCTTTGCAGCACGAGGCAGTTTGCACCTGGCCATGTGGTGTCCAAGTGCTTCATCTGTATCTGGATATGCTATAGCAGAGCACGCTTCTTTACAACACTGCAGAATGAATTCTTGAAGGCCTAGAGGTGACCTGCCCAGTCAGTCTGTCTAATCCCGTCAGTCTTCCAATGTATGCACAGTGCTGAGAGTACCACAGTAGCGAGACCTGAAATTACCACAAGCGTATTAATTGATTCTTAAAATTAGTCCATTTATTAATGCAATTGTGCTTCAGTCAATGATTTGGCATTTAACATATATGTTGTTAAAATAAGCCTTTGTTTCACTCAGTAACACAAACATCTGGCTTGGGATATTGTGCAATACGGTATAGCCATCTAGCACTTGACTAGCTTAGCTGGCGTGTTAGGTAGCTCTCGGAAGGCTGCTTGTATTTCTGCGGAAAAGATGTACTTTTGCACTCGAATACATATGTGTGTGTGTGTGTGTGTATATATATATATAAAATATATGCATGTATGTACCCTCTGAAGCTTTCTGGTCCATTTTTCTCTAGCACACAGTCTAATTGTCTAATTCCATTTTAAAGAATTCTTTGTAATGCAGAAGTATGTCAGCAATTAAGACTTTCACAGAAGTTTTAGTGCTTTCCTGACTGCCTCCGTTGAAGTAATCCACTAGACAGTGTGCATTACAACTATGCTTTTGGCCCTATCATGCTTATAATTAAATGTACAGCCATTTTAATGCAAGCACTGTAAAAATACAAATCTTTTCAGACTTCTTTGTAAAAGTTTAAGAAATAGATCATCATTCTCCAAGAATTTTTGCAAGATTTTGGCAGAATATACTTTCTGTATTCTATAGTATAGAATAAAGTTTCACTACCAGCAGTATTGCTGATCACTGCAGACAGTTTAAGCGGGTGTGGCATGATCTGCTCTTTGCAAATAAAAACATATTACCTATATGATCCTCTGTCTTCATACATTTGAATCATTTTGTTGCTTTTTGTGGTTGCTGGAATTTTAGCTGGTATTTTAGTAGCAGAGCCATATTTGGCATGGAGACTTCTATATTTTCAAACAAACTATTTCTACTTTTTGAGATTACTGTAATTTAAATAAATATGTTTTATTTGGACACATTTTTAGCCACCTGATGAGACTACTTGGAAAACTTTAGGTCCTTTTTATTCTTAGTCAATGTTTCTCTTTTTTCAGTTTTCAGTGTTTTGGAGAAAGATGTTGCTTCTGCTTTCCCTTGCTCTTTTTGGCCTATGCTTTCCCTGGAATGCCTGAGAAAGGATATTAAGTGAAATTTTGACTGTTGAAGCTGGTCTCATACAAAAGGCATTTCCTTATTACTTCCATACTACTTCCTTCTTTATGCTCTTCGGGTTTTTTGTGTGAAGACTTGGCTTTACGTCTTTTTATAAATCTGGAAAGGGGTGGCTTTTTAAGTTTTTTTGTTTTGTTTTGTTTTGCTAATCGATATAGCTAGCTACATTGGGAAGAATAATTAAATAATTAAGACCTCTAGGATTACAGAACTGAAAGGGATTGGTTGGCTCATGAAGTCCTATTTCCTGGAATTACAGGTAATGGTATTGTATAACTGCAACAAATAATCTCTATACTTTGGGGATGAGAGGTGGAAATTGCTTTTCCCAGTCTAATGTTTGTTTTCATTTGGAGACCTCAAAATGTATATTTTTCCCTACAGAGAGATGTTCATTTCTCTCACATGGTTACACAAGAGGATCCTTAGTAAGGATTCTCACCCTACACAAGTAGGTCTTGTCCCAGATGTAGAGACTGTCTGTATCACAGCAGGAGGAGCTACACTCTGTTGGTTCTCTGGTCTCGAGACACCCAAATGTTTCAACTGTGCTTAATATATGGATAATTAAAGCTAAGGAGCTTTCCTCCTTAGCTGCTGTTCTTATTTATAGGCACTTGTTCTCAAAATAAAGCCGACTTCTCCTGCGAAGTCACAGGCTAAGGGTGGGATGTCACAAAATCTTGAATAAAACAAGGCTAATTTGGGAATGAGACCCAAGTTTGATGGAGACTCTTTTGTATGTAAGAATTTAGCCACAACGTGTGTAGCATCCTGCACAAGCTATATGATATCAACACATGCAGGTAATATCTGATAAGTGGTAAGAGTTATTTAAATACATTAGATCCCTGTAACATTGATATGGAGAGTCTATATTTAAAGGGGAAAAAGAGTGAAATATTGAAATGCATAGCAATATTATCAACTGTTTTATTGGCTAATTCATTAAATCTAGGCTTCATTGCTGAAAAATATCATTTTGTAAAACATTTGGGATAATTCATGCTTATGAAAAAATTATTAAACCAAACCTAAATTAAGTCATCACAGGATATCTTAAAGAATAAATTCTGATGGCATCTTTAGGGTTCCATGCATTTTTACATCTAAAAGTTCCCAGCCTCCTGCTCCTCCTACTTTAGACTTCATTTATCTCAGTAGGAAGACAGGGTTTCCTCTGCAGTCAGCATGGCTAGGGGAAGACACGGGGGTTGATTTTTCTGTATGTGGCCAATTATGTTGACCTTTGTGATGGCAAGCCTGGAATTTCGAGTTTTCCTTCTATTTAGGACTCCTTCATAGCCGCATAATACATTGCTGCCTTGTCAGTTTGTGGTCTAATATTTTTACTACCCAGCAACGCACGTTCAGAGATTGTGATTAGCATCCTTAATTCCTAGAAAAAAAATTTTTTTAAAGCCTTGTTAGAACTAGAAGGCTGAAGTCTAAAATAGTCCACCTGCTGTTCTAAAGAGTATTATTTTAGTGCCCTGGGGACATGCAAAGTTGTAACCTACTGGTGTTAGGATTAGATTTTATACAGCTTTTTTAGTGTAAGTGTTTTTGATAACTTGGCAAAGCATTTTCTGTTTTTCCTTTCTGTTCAATGTTTCATAAAAAAATGGCATTCCAAGATGCACAGAAGCAGCTACTTATAAAATGGTTGGTGTCCCATTTCTGTTTCACCATGAGATATTGGTCCTTTATTTGATAACAGGATTAAGATGATTATCAACAAATCACAAGAGAAAATCATTTTCTAAGAGTTAGTGTTTTAGGTTGAATTTTACTCAGGTTGAAATTCTGTGGTTACTGAATGTAGTAGGCTTGATTCTTTTTTTTTATTGTATGATTTAAACTTTTAATTTAGTAGTAACTTTGCCCTTAATAATAATAATAATAATATAAATTCACACAAATTTGCTTCCAATAGTGGGAATATTTGTTTATGCTACTCATTTTAATGTGCCTGATAGTAGCGAAACAGATATTGTTCATTTGGTTTGTGTTCAATAGTGTTTAAATTCTCAATTGCTATTGCAATAAAAATAATACCATCGTTTTGAGATGAATGAGTGTTCAGGTAAGACCTTTAAAGAATTAAGTTACTTTCTCTCTGTAGTGTTTAGGGGTTAGAGCTAAATTAGGTGGCACTATGTCGTATACAGTTAGTAGGGAACCATTTCCCTGTCATAGCCTTAGTGATGGTGGGCTACTAGCAGCGTCCTGCTTAGATGAAAAATTACAACTGAGCATCTTTTCAGCAGTTGCAATTATTAGGGTCTCCACGGCTAACCACTTCTTGCCTGAAAAATTCTTTCTCTACTCATCTTTAAATATCTTGTAGTAATCTTTTCATTTCCTGCAAGAAAGTGTGTATATATATTGTTTCTAAAGGTGGTGATACGAGGCACTCGGGCCAAAAGAGCTCATGATCACATGTAGAAGACTACTGCCATGAAAAGCTTGCAGTTTAAGACAGTACCTGTCTGTATGGACTATTATTTTCTTTTAGTTACCCTTTTTCCTTCTTTAGATATTAGCAAAGGTTGTTTTCTAATAGTAAACATACTTATCACTTCAAATTATATTTTGGTTTGAGAGCTAATGTAAACTTTTCAGTAAAAATAAAAATAGTTTATAGTAGATGATTTATTCAATAGATATCACTTTTTTGAATGCACCCTATTGCAAGAAATCTAAGAGTTTCTTAAATCTGTTGAAAGAATTGTGTGAATAATTTCGGCAAAAAGTAGTTTTCAGTTTGTTGTGCTTGTACACTGTCCCTTACATTATACTCAAAGTGATTGCTTTTTGCTATTTCAGCCTTTTCTTTATGGTCTCTGCCTTTTTTTTCATATTCCTAGATATGGGTGCAGGGAATACTCATTACTGTGAGACAGTGGAGAGATCCCAAATAGAAGTGCTGGAGGCTGGGGAGGTTTGGGGGGAAGTAGCGCTGCATGTTTGTCCTGTTCTTATACTCTTCCAAGATGCTGCAGCAGCATCTTACCCTTATGGTTACCCTTGGAGAGGATCCTAGGCTAGATGAACCTTTTGGTTGACCCACAACGGAACACCTGGATCAGGCTGGATGCTTGTCTTTTCCTCTCATAGAGTTGCTGCTTTTCTGAGCCCTTCCTTCTTCCCTCTTTTGTGTCGAGGGTATTAGTCCTTTGCCTGTTTGGCTCTTTGTCCTGCTGATGGGATTGGCACAAGTGAACTGGCTGAATCTTGCCTGTAGTAGAAATCTAATGTGCGGGGATTTGCTTACTGGTGGTGTGAAACAACAGATGACAACTTTGGGGGTTCCAGGGTGTTTGGTGCCTTGAAAAGGGTCGTATGTGAAGTTCTTGCTGCTCCAGATGCTGCTTGTGCAGGTGGACCCAGAAGGTACTGTCACATGAGGAGGACACCTGGTGCCGTGTTGTGAGCCGCATGCAGCTCCCTCTGTCAGTCTCTGCCTGCCAGCTTGAAGGAGAAAAAGTTTCCTGCTGGGGTGGGAAATTTTAGGGCATGCCTCCAAGCCTTTGAGTTTGCAGCTCTGAAAAGAGTTATCGTCTACTTGAAAACCAGTTTGTGGAACGTTTGTGGTGGTTTGTGCAACTGTTCTTCATTTAATAAAATTCTCACCCCTGCTTTTGGTCATACTAAGGTGAACGTGTTTTGCTTGCCTTTCAAAAGTAGTTGCAGAAAACAGACAGAGGTGTTAAATCCTAACTAAACCAAATTTACTTAACACAAACAGTCATAGCTTAGTGTACGTCTAAATATGTCTTTGAAGTGGTTCAGCTGATCTTTTTCTTTTTCCTCAAGTGAAACAGGTAGTGATATAATATACGGTCATAAAGAAGAATCTCAGTGATTCTAATTTGTCAGAGTGCTTAATTGGGAACCTGTGAATTTGGCCTGTTGACTGATGATGATGAAGCTTCTCAGGGGGTCCCTATTAAGACAAAATTATTTAATATTTTATTAATCAATTACTAACTGTTTTATGTGGATAATGCTGCTGCAGATGGTCCACTAATAAAATGTGTACTAAATCCTTAGAACAATTTTCTAAATGTTGAAAAATGACTGATTAATAGCAGACTCCCACTAAATGTTAAGAAAACAAAATGTACAAGTTTTTGGCACTAAAAGAAAATTACAGGTAACTCCGGATGAAATGATAATTAGAACAGCAAGTGGCACAGTGATGGAGCAAATTAAATCCTTTAGGTATCTTGTGGTTATTTTGGATGAATCTCTACCTTCTGTAATCACTTGAATTATATTGTTCAGAGAGCAAACTTGTGATTGGAGGATTAATAACACATATAATTTGACTCTGGATGCCAAGAGAATTGTAGCTCTCAATGGTAAATATTGTCAATTACTTATTCTGGTTGTATAATTTACAATGCAGCCTCCTGATAAATTCTGATTCTAATCCTATCAATATATAATAGTTTTTGTGTTTATTTGTTTAGCCTGGCATGAAATATCATTGTTCCTTGCCTGAGAAAGAGAGAAAAGGGGAGCAGGAGTCCCCCAATACCTGCTGTTCAGCTCATCATTACTACAAACTGCTTTGGGAGCCTTTTAGGGCTCTTGCCTAATCTCTTCGGTGCTGTATTCTTTCTCATCCCTCTTCACAACAGTGAGGAAAAATGAGATTTTTCATCAAACGGATCACAACCACCTGCAAAGGCTTAAGAGCCTGTGGCAATGCCATCTAATAAATGCTCTTCTATCTGTCGCTAGATGAGGAGGTGAGAAAACCACTGGTCAGTGAAATATCTATCTTTGTTTTCTTGCTAGGCAAGATACTTAAGGATGAGTCTAGCTTTAGATATATGATTAATCCCATTTTAATCAATGCGATTTAAGACAGATACGTGCTGAAGTACCTTGTTGAATATCAGTGCGGAGAGTGATACATAAATTTTGAGATAGAGAGATGTGATGGGTCTCTCTTCCCCCCTCTATTGCCTTAAACAGAAAGGCAGTGTGATGTTAAAGAACTGAAGCAGGGAGATCTTTTTATTCCATTTAAAAGTTTAGGAATATATTAAACTTATTCAAATCTATCGAGTTCGAAGAAATTTGGGTACCATTTGAACCAAACTAGCCCAACTGAATGCTTTGTAGTCATTATTTCATAGAAAAATATTGGGAATTAAGATGGGCTAAAAATAGTTGCACAGTGAGCAAGGATGCTTTGCATACTGCTCCCAAACTGCCAAAGCTGAGTTCTAGGCCAGCGCTAATGAATCGGGTAACACCGAGCACTCTTGAATTACGGGAAAACTTACTCACTGCTGATGAGTCAGTAAGGGACCATAGAAAACCTGTTGACATAAAAACCGAAACAAAACAAAGACTCGGGCAGCAGCCCTCAGTCTTCGAAGGTTTTATGGTTTTTTTTCCCAGTTATTTCACAAGTAGCAGCTGTAATCACTACACAGACTGATTTTGACAAAAGCCACCACTGTATGTGTTTATCACAGATTTCTGTTAGAGATCAATAGCTCAGAGATATTAGGATTATTCCAGGTTGGGAGTTCAGAGGTTTTTACACCTGCATTTTGTTTTATCCTTTGCAAGAGATTGGATAAATTCGTGAAACATCTATACAGATCTGTATTTTTCTTAAATGAATCAGGTTCAGTCTTGCCAAGATTTTTTGTTGTTGTTGTTTATTTATGCATATTTTCAAGTCTTACATAAAAGGACACTTATTCAATCTACCATCAACATATTGCTGTGGTTTAAGGGGGAGGCAAGAGAACCCCCAGTATACACGAGAGATCTATAAAGATCTGAATTACATAAATGTTCTTTTATTTACAGCCATCATTTATTTTCTATTTAAAAACAAATTAAATAGGAAATGAAAGAAAACATAATACAAATCTTGTTGCAGCAGAAAATGATAATTAAATCAGTGAACATCTGGATGACAGGAAATTTATTTAAAAAGGAACTATTTCTTGGTTGTTATATATTTCCATTTTTAAAGAAGAGAAAGGAATTTAGGGCCTCAGCAACCACTAAATCTGTGTAAGAGCTGGATGACTAATTGCCTTTTGTGCCTGTCTGAAAATTGTCCGCGGGTCCTCCTTATTTCCTATATTTTTCTTGAAATCTGTGTCCAAGGAGCCCAAGCTCACACGTGTGAAGTTACAGTCACAAAATTATAAAGACTTAAAAGTTGTTGATATTCACCATCATACCAAAGAGCTTCCAGTCTGTACTGACCCGGAGGAAATATTTCACGGTGTAACTAACTATTGTGCGGTATTTGCAGTTTTTTGTTTGTGCGCAAAATCTGTTACAATGAACGCCGTTTGCGACCGTGATTAATGACTTCTGTCTCCGGCGTACTGTACAGGAGCACAAGTGTGCAAGCAATACGCTGCGCGAGTCCCATCATTCCCTGAAGACTTATTGTCGCCACGAGACACTTTTTCACTTATTATGTGGCTTTTTTGTGTTCTCTTTTGGTATGAGCAGACAAATGTTTATTCATTTTGTACAGGCTCCCTCCGCTCCCCATGTTGTTCTAACTCAACTTACAAACTTAGGGGTACCTATGTACTCACGCTAACGCTAAAGTTGTTCACTAAAACTGTTGGAGGAATACATACGGATAACTTAATGTGAAATAAGAGCATTCCAGATTCTCAGAAGTGAATTGTTACTTATGGAAGCTAAAGTGTACCAAATTCACTTTTTTCCGATTATTTTAAAATTTAGGATTTGTGTGTGTGTGTAGGGGAGGATAGTTTTGCAAAAGGCAACTATTATCAAGGTGCTGAAATTAATTGGCTGCTTTAATTGAGGTAGATTACTAGCTAATGCTTTCTTGAATACAGTAATTCTCCTATTAAATTATCTTTGAATAATTACCTGAAATTTCTCAGCTGCAGGGACTGATGGCTATTTAATTGCACAGTGATGTTGCTATATAATTACTTAACAAGGTGTCCTTTAATAGTTTAATTCCCCTTTTCCAAGAAAAAAAACACTACAAATATGACTTTTATTTTTTAAGTGCTGTGATTTTATTTATTTTTTTTTAGAGATACCTCTGTATATGAAGCAGTAAAGGAAAGCTATTTGTTGACTTGCTTTTAAATACAAGTCTTTTGATAGTTCAAACATAGATTTAGACTCTGAAGAGTTTTAGGAACAAAAAAAAGCTTAGGCATCCCATTGGTTTCGTTATATTTATTTTGTGGGATGTGTGCGGGGATTGTGTGTTTTACAGTATACTTTGAATGGGAGATTGGAAACTTAGGTCTGATATGCAAAGACGTACTTATGCTTTTGCTTAGTTTTACAGAAAAGGAGTTATCCAGCTAATGGTATCTTGTATGATAAAGCAAGGCAGATTGACCAGAATGTTTAAATCTGTATTTATTCCTTCTGGCCGTAGAAGGTGAGGAGATCATCTTCTGGCTAGTGGTGCTCTCCATGCTGGTTCCTAGCAGCTTTCAGCTAGCAGCTGGAAGGCGTGAGTGGAGAAAACAGCTGTTTGCTCAAAGATTTTGGAAGCAAAGGTTGGATGGTTTCAAGGGTCACAAGGCAATAGCCTGGGATCAGGGGTCACAATACGTGAGATAAATTTCAAGGACAGACTGCTTTTCACTGAAAACAAATATCGTTCCTTGAACGTGACAAAACTTGACAGCAAAGGAGGAGATTGTTTTTATGACACAACTTGAGACTGGAGCTGTGAAGGTGGGCTTAGCATTCTGGCAAATTGAAGAGAGGTATAGCCGGGATACCTTACCTGTTCAATTTAGTTATGTAAACCATTGTGCCTCTTCATTTTAATCTATATGTATATAGATCTGCTGGAACTGTGTATTAGCCTAAAACAGCAAGTTCTGAACTTTGAATAGAACCAGTGGTCCATCTAACGTGTGAGGGTTTTTTAATTTCCTTTTTAAAACAGAAGTATATACATATAGAGGTCATTGATCAGTTTGTGTTCCACACCACTTCTGTGCTGATCCATAGAGGATGCGACCTATTAACATCTTGGCCTGGGAGCCCAGCACTGTTCTTTAGAGGCTTGGGAGTTTCACTGTGGACTTGTTAAGTTCCATCCTAAATAACCCTGTTCGAAGGAGAGTCCCAAAATGCCTATTTGTGTATATTACTGGAAGCCCAGGAGAGAATAATCAGTCAGGTATTGTAGATATATAGACTACTTGTAGTGATTTTTTTTTCATTTATACAAATCACTAGAGCATAAAACTAACAGAAGAATGGCTGTATTGGATCAGACCAAAGACCCACCTAGCCCAAGCTGTCTGGAATGAAGGCATGGTATCAGTGCTACATGTTATTCCACGAACATACAGTCCTTGATTCATCCCATCTAGTATTAACTCCACTTTATCAGAGATGAATAACAAAGGTTTTTTTAATCTATATTTTTCCATTGATCTTGGAAGCCTAATATGAGGTATTCACTGCCTGTGTTTCAGAGATGTTGAACTGCACAAGGTGGCCAACAGTCTTCAAATCAGGCACGAAAGAATAGATTTTTAATTGAAATAAACTGACATAGAGCTGTTAACTTGGATGGAATTTTTGTCAATGTTCATAAATAGGGTTGAAAATTACAGGAAACCCTTGAAAAATTTTCCCTGAGACTGCTGTCAGGGTGTGACAAACCCAAGAACAGAACAGAAACATCTTAGGCCTCCTTTCTTGTCTGAGGACAAATCCCTCCCTTTTCTCCTCTAATTCTTTAGTAGTCAATGGCAACAGGAGAATCTTTTTCCCTTGGGCATCAGCAGGCTTGGGCCTTTACCTCGTTTGATTTAAATAGATTACAGTCTTTGTAGAGTGCTGCTAATAGCTCGTACTAGAGAGCAGTGGTCCAGATCCCAACTAGGACTGAAAGAATCCAAGGAGATGACTGAGCAGAGTTTGTCACCACTGCTCTCTTACAAATGTCTCTTCGTCCTCTTTCACACAGAGAGCTCTGGTTTCTTCTCCAGCATCAGACTGGCTTGCTGCGCGCATTTTCATTAGATGTTTATAACAATATGGGAATGTAAACAATTATTATTTATTTGAACTCTCGCTGCATCTAAAGGCCTGAAATTAGGACTGGAGCCCACCTGTGCTAGAACCTGTACAACATCTATTTGTGCCATCCTCACCTAGAGCTGTAATAAAAGTCCCTGGTGCAAAATGCTCATTTTAAAGCTTCTTCAGCCTGCTGGAGATAGGTGGTGTGAAGGATAGAAGGTGCGATGTATAAACAGAAAGATTAAGGGATGTACTAGTCACCTCTCCAGAATGTTTCCAGGTGTCCCAGAAGTGTTTGTCTCTTCTCTGCTTCTCTTGCCTTGTCATTCTTTTATTTTTCTCCTGTTGTCTTTCTTCTTTGCTGTGACCTCTGCTTGTTCTTCATCTCTTTCTCCCCCCCCATACAAACCCTCCCCTTTCATTCCTCACTCTTTCTACTTTACTCCTCCCCTCACTCATTCTCTTCAGCATTGCAGCAATGGTAGTCAAAAGAAGAAAGGCACAGAATTATCAGTTCCTAAATGGGTGGTGCTGATGGAAAATTAGGGAGGAGGAAAAGAAGAATTAATTATCTGTAATATAAGGGTTAAGAAATAAGATTTTCCCAACTACGACTAATATCTGAAAATACCCTAAATTTGAGAGAAATGTGAACATTCCTTCTTCCTCCATCAGAAGGCTCTGTACCTACAGAGTTAGAATAAGAAAGAGAGGGTCAAACCGTATGTTTTTTTCTTTGCTTTCTGTAAGTAACCAGCAAAGACTTTTTTTTCAAGGTTGCTGAGCATCTGCTGCTCCAATTTCTTCTGCTTCTCAGGAAGGATGAGATGTAATTGTAATCAGTTGCTTTGAGATCCTTGTATGAAAGTCATGAAACAAGTACAAGTCATTATTGCTAGTAGATGGTATAAATAACTAGTGACAGACTAGAAGGCCATCCATTAATTTTTGTTTTGTTTATTTTTAAAAAGGTATGCGGCTGATATGGAGAATAAGCCAAGTCAACCAGATGAGTCAGCACAGGCAACATGAAGTGAGTTGGTTTTTTTGGTTTGTTTTTTTGGAGAAAAATATTCAAGCTCAAGGCCAGTTTATTGCAGTTACCCGTGATTACAAACCCATAAAACTGCTACTGATTTTTTTTGTAGATTTTTATTATAAATGTGGATGCATATCCACTTAATGGAGGGAGGAAACTGTTAAGCTGCTGTATGCATGTGACTGATTACCCTAAACAGAAAAAATGTAGTTTCCATCTCTTATATTTTCAGCACTGTCCTTGAGCAAAAGGTGATAACATGTATTAACACTAGAAAATATCCTTCCACAGACCTACCTTATAAAAATTTCAGAGCAATGATAACAAAGAGCATTTCCTTTGTACATATGTTTTGCAAATATGTCTGCATTGGCCTGAAATCTCAGTGACTGCTCATCAGCTTATAAGGTTTTGGAAAATCCATACTTTTTCGCTCTGGAGTGGAAACAAGTCAAATATTGTTTCACTTACTGTGCATGAGCAGGCACTATTTTTGTGGATATTTTGGCTTTGTATTTATAAATTAGGCAGAATCTTTTTTTATTCTGTACTAGATTGTTTAGACATTATCAGCAAAGACGAATCTGTATGTAGGTTCATTTTACTTGAAGAGAGATGCAAGATGATATGCAGGCACTTAGCCCTTCTGTAACCCTTAGTCTTTCTGTAACCCTTTGTACTGTTGGGGGTTTGGAGAGTGAGCTTTCTGGAATCTGAGGTGAGAATTAATAGAGGACATAAAGTTGGCAGCAGTGGCGTTGTGTTCACCGCCTTTGCATTATTCCATATAGAATATTAACCGGAGGAAAGATTGTGGTCTTCCTTCTGATGTTTTGCTGTTACAACCATGAGATTTGATCTAATACCCACTGAAATAAATAGAAGAGTTTTGGCTGCAGTTAGTGGATCTGCGGTTAAGACTACAGATATTGAGTAATCCTGAGGCTGCTCTGAGTTGTGGTGGGGTAAGAGGGAGGCAAGGAGCTGAGCTGTCCTCAGCCATTGCCAGAAACGGAAACTAAAAACAGGGATCATAAAACCATCTTTCTCCACCAAGGCCTATGACAAGCAGTTTGGTGAATCAGTGAATATGGGCTTCAGTTTCCTCAGGCCTCTGCCAGGAATGAATGCGTCCTATTAGGAGTTAAATGAAGACCAAATGCTGCTGTTAGCTCTTTCTAAAACTCTTTCACTTCTTAAAACTACAGCTCATTGTACACAGGTCATCCTTTTCCCCCTATAACCATTATTGTTTTTAATTTCTTTTTAATACCAAATTTTCTAGGTAATGTTTGAGGAAAAATAAATGGCCTTCCGGTGGGGAAGTGTGTGATTTGGGTTTAGATTTCCATCCTTGACTAACAGATTGACTGCAGCATCTTTACAACCGCCTCCTTTTTCCATACCTCGTTCACTAACATAAGATAAAAACTGGAGTTATGTTTTGGAAGAGAGCAGAGCAAATAAGTTATTTCTTAATCAGCAGTTACAATTAAAGTGATAGATCCGCCCACTGTTTAAAAAAATTGTTTTAAGCTGGAAAATCCAAATATCATTTTGAAAAATTATGCAATTAAAACACTTGGCAGATTTTTTTCAGTTCAGAGACGCTGGCCATCAGGTTTTCTGTTGAAAGAATTAAAGTATGAAGGTGATAGTGAGTGTTGCAAGTTTCATTTCTCTTCAAAATTATGTGATACTTCCCTCAGAGGATGGGGTGAGGTGAATCCACCTGGAGGGAGGGGGGACAGCGCCTTCCCTTCTCAGCTCCAGGGCCTGCTCAAGGATGAGGAGGTGCCAAAGGTTGCAGGATGGGGCAGGAAAGATGCACTGAGCAGAGCCAGGAGCCTGCAGCTCACAGCAGGGCCTTCGAGGGGGAAGGAAGAAGAAATTACTGAGGACAGGACAAGGTTAGCTGCAACTCACCATCCCTGAATCTGCTGTAGCCAGGCATGGAAACAAGGGCCTGCCTGTAAAGTCACAGCGAGCAGTGGTGGGGCTGTATATGAATCATCTTTATTTCGTTTCTGTCCAGCCCTACTGATGTTAAGAGAAAAATGACAATGGGAAAATACCCCAGCGATATTAGATTAATCAAGAACAACCCAGATAAAGCTGCTTTAATAATAAACACATGGCTCTCTCTCAGTAGAAAGTGGTGATGGGTTTGTATATCTGAAGTGTGCATTTCCATACTCCATATATTTAATGTCCTTTAATCTTATCACTTAATTTTATTATTTGAAAATATTTTTTTCTGGAAAAGTTATATCCTTATAATATTTTTCTTTAATTACCTGACTCATATTTTCATCGAGAATGGAAATAAAGTTCTCAGCTCTAAATTTCTCAACGAAAACATCAATCTTTTCCTGACTCAGTACATGGGAGTTCATATGTGGTTTGCAACAGGTCATGTCTGTACGGTTGATTATCACATATCACATAATGGATGTGCACAGTGTCACCTAATGGGTTTGCCGGGTCTCCTCACTGCGTGCAGCTTCAAGTGCAGGTACAGGCAGGAAGCCGCTCTCAGATGGCTTCTTGGGGTGAAGGATTCCTCTGGGAAGCTCCTATTCCTCTGCTGCTGTGCAGCACCAGAGATGTTTGCCTGTTCAAGGATCCCATATACCAGATGGATGGTTAGCAGGATCAGCTCTAGCTCCTGGGATGCTGAAGCAGGAGAGGGGCCTTAACTCTCTCCGTCAAAATGTAGAAACTCATCTGTAGTATGGAGTGTTACGTGGGGACAAGTCAATGAGTTCATGGTTCATGAAACTTGGCAGGTGTGCCAGTGTTTCTGTCAAAACGGATGTGTTCATTGCTGTTCCTTGTATACATCAACTTGAAAATGTGAATAAAAGTAAAGAAGTGAAGTCACTGGGTAAAAAAGTTTTTCAGTTCAAATTAGCTAAAAAAAAAAAAAATTATCATTACTCATAATACTTAAAATGCTTTACCCTGAAAAACGGAGTGATTGTGTCCTCTTCAGCCTTATTTGTTGCCACGCTGAAGGAAAAAAATGGATCTTGATTAGCTGAGTTATATGTCTGGTTCCTGTTATTCATGAATGACCAAAATCTGTGAGATAGCAGCAGTCCTTCTGTGTGCCAGCTATGATGTTACAGAAGTGAGACTTTTGAAACGGAAGCATTAGTCAAATAGCTACAGGGTTTTTTTATAAGGAGTTTTTACTGATACTCTGTTTATAAACTCTGCAGTTCTGTGCCATATTCTGGACGTTTCATGCTGCTTTAGGATCATATAGTAGCTAGAATTTAGGCAGGCTCTTTTTTGGTAAGGAAAGATTGCTTTTTTCCGCCTATTATCAGTGGAGGCCTAGTACTTGTTTCCCTGGTCTTTCTAGAGTTGATAGGAAGTTGAGCCTGGGTCATCAGGAAGGTCCAGAATTAAACATTTTCTAGTACCACCACTACAGACAAGGTGCTCAGACACTGTGGCAATTACATCTAATGTCAAATTTGAAGGTATGCACATGTTCCTTGTTGTTAAAAGCTTTACCTTTAGACCTGGACTTTAGTACTAGGAAAAATCTCAGAATAAAATGGATAACTAAAGCCAGAGTTCCAAATTAAAATTTTAATTGAATCAAACACACCAAGTTTAACTCAGATCCTTTGGATAACACAGGTTGAACCAGCTCTTCTGTTGTGTATCTCAGGAAAAAAAAAAAGGTATTAATACCTCAATTCCATATCAAGGTGTATACAACTTTCCTCTCCACTCACAGCTTTTTGTGATCCTACTTTGCAGCCTCTTCTTTTCTTTTCCTGAATCCTGCAGCTTTCTTCTGTCTTGGATTCTGGATACTAGGTATTCGCTCCATGGTGGTAAAGGAATAGTTACCATGTTTCTTACTTTCTGGTGAATTTTCAAGATCTCCTTATCGATGTGACTTATATTCATACTCAAAATGGTCTGAAAATATTCTGTCTTTGAGTTAGATTTGCCTCATCTATTTAAAGAATAAAGATTTAAAACACAAACTATGGTACCTAAAGTTGATGTATTCATATGCAACTATCATATCTCAAATATCAAACCTACAGTCATTGCAAAAAAGTACAGTGTAATTATAATTGGCCTTAAACCATTAGCCCAATGTGATGTATGGTGATGTATTAAAATTACGCCACCATCTAGTGACTCTTAGATGTCCACATCAGAACTTGCTTCCAAACCCTGATTTTATTAATAATAAAGGAAGCTTTTTTCTTTTCTTTTGTAGATATGAGGCTGAGTTAGTACGGACTTAACAATGTATCCTGCATTGAATCCAACTAGTAATACGATTCAGAGAAAACACTTCCCTTTAAAATTGTTCAAACTTTTGTAAGGGGCTGGTAGATCTTTCAAAGAAAAGTTCTCGTTATCTTTATTTTAATATTCCTTTTGAAGCCTTGAAGATCCTAATGTTTGGCCTGAAAACGACTGGGCTTGACGGTGCGGCGCTGGCCTTCGGAGCAGCGGCGCTCGGCGAAGGGGGCAGGCGCGCCGCGGGCCGCCTCACCGCCCTGCGAGCAGCCGCGGCCCGTAGGGGGCGCAGCGGGCAGCTGCTCGCGGCGCCGCGGGAGGCGGCGGCGGCGGCGGCGCCCGGTCTCGCCTCGTGCCCTTCAGCGCCTCGCAGGAACGGGGCAAGGAGCAAGAGCCGCGGTGCTACGTGGCGGAAGACATGTGTTTTAATTTTCCCTTCCCTTATACCTGTTTGCGTTTTGTGCATCTTAAGTCTTGCAACGGTACTCAAGGCACAGAAAGTCAGAGTGTTTTCCTTTGATTACACTAGACAGAAACAAGTTTCACTAGATAGGTATAGAAACGGGTTTCTGCAGCATTGTGTATCTGGATTAATGTAAAAATTAAGTTATGAATATTACTTATAGGGATGTCATGCATAAGAGGTGTAATCAGCTGTGCAGGCCCTGCAGGCAGGACCTGTAAACTCAATGCGGTTGTTAGATATGACATTTCTGACCTGGCTAAGACTTTTAGGACTTTGGGCAATTAAGCATTTGTGCGCGCAAAGTATGCTCTCAACTGCTTGCGTAATTTGCATGAATAGCTAGTTGCCCGCATAAATACATAATTCATTAGTTGTTTGTGCTGTTAACTGTTGTTGACATATAGCCACGTCGGTTTGCTTTTTTAGGAGCATTAGTGAAAAATTTTTAATGCTTGTAGGATATGCAAACAGGGAGAGAATAATGAATATGGTACTTTATATATATATATAAGTATGATCCACACAGTTGTTGTTTTCATAATCTAGCAGCTGTTATTTTAAAAGCAATACTTAAGTGAAAAATGTCTGGGAATTATTTTCAATAAACTTTTCCTGGTGCTGACCTGTAGCTGCAGACAATGCAACTTTAGCTAAGGTGTTTAAATACCGGTAGCAGTTTGTCTGCCCAGCTCTGTATCAGGCATTCCAGCTTGGTCACAGACTTCTTAGTTTTTTAATACGAGCAGTTCATCGAGGAAGCTGGGGCCCAGCTGAAGTCGATGCAAGTTACTTCCTTGCCCTCGTTGGGCTTTGGATCAAATTCATCAAACGCAGCGAGGGGCTGGTTGCTCGCACAACAGTGACAGAGGCTCATCCCTATGAATGAATAAACCATTTATAATTGTATTTTGTAAAGTGCACAGTCGCCATAAATGGTATGAGATTTTTTTTTTCTCTGAATTGGGTTCTTTGTACTGAAATGTGTAGTTAGCACAAATATTCATTCTGCTCTGCTGTATAAGCCGAAAGGGTCCAGAGGAAACTATGAATGTGCAAGTCACACTGACATTTCACTCCTCAGTCCTTTGCCCTGATATTGTAACTTCTCTATTTATCGTCAAAGGCATAAGCAGGGAATGTATCCAGCTGATACGAAACACTTTAACTCTTCGTGAGTGGTAAAATTTGGGTTTTAAAATGGTGATTTATATTAACTGACTTCCCCGTTCCTTTTGTATATTTGCGAGTTTTAGGAATGTGAACCTCATGCGGTTAGGAAGCAATAAACGTGTGTAGACTGCGTATTTGTTGCAAACCAACAGTAAGTGCTGCAGTACTTAGAAGGGAACTGTAATTGCTCTAAGCTTTCCCTCTTCTGGGATGTATAATACTCTGATCTTCATAATCCTGGGTATTGAGAAACTGAATAACAGTTGTCTTGTTTAAAGTAAAGTGAAAAACATCAATTGCATCTCTCCTCCCTGACTCTTACCCCTGGCAATACTGCCTTGAAAAGCAATTTTCCTTCAGAACCACTGACATATTAGTGACCATAAAAATTAAGATGTTGATTCATTAGTCCTTTAAATTCTTGCAGCAGATCACTATAAATTCTCTTTATTTGAATATCTCATATGACCATATAAATATAAAAGCTAATAGGACACACTAGCAGTTGTGTTTATATTTTTAGACTAAAAAGATGTACTTTGTATATGCTACATTTGTGGTGCAATGCTTGCTTAACCAGAATTAAGCTCCAGAATTAATGTGGCTGTAATATTCAACAACCCCATGAAAACATGCATACTTGTCCTGTGCAATGCTTCTATTTTTTTAGCTGGCATCTTCCTGTATATTTTACTGCAACATATTTCCATTGGCATTTTACTTCAAAATCCTGTTAGAAATAATTTATGGACAAAATCCTTGTGCACGTTTTAAAGTAACAGAAACAACCAACCTCCCCCCCCCCCGCCAAGTAATTGTCGGCCCATGTCAGCAATTCAGTTATTAGGATCACATAAACCCATGTCTTCTGTATTCCACCCAGAATTGTTTTAAGGTTCTTGTATGCATAGAATTTTGAAATATATTATTTGAATATAAAAGTAGATTATGTATTTCCCCTGTGGCTGGCCAAATGTCTTTCCAACAAAGGGTAAAATAAGAAGGCTATTTTTTTGTGTAAAAGAGTGATCTTTTTAGTCATGCTTGATTGCTTTTTCAGGACTGTCTCCATTTATAATGAGATATTCTTGGACTCATTTGAACCAGAAAGTTTAGTAAAATTGTTACACTTTTACATAAAATACCTTGAATTATTTAAAGTGTCTCAAACTTGGTGTTTTTTAAATATATATGGATATGATATATATATTGGATTTTTCAACTTCACAAACTAAGTATGGCTTAAAATGGAAATATATTTAGCATATTTGCAAGAAATATTTGTTTTAATGTCTCATACTTGTCAGCACTTCACACTAATTTAGTCTTATCTGCTGCTAAGGAGTTACACAGTAAAGGATGCACTTGTTATTCAAATCCCTGTTAATGTTCCATATCAAAGTTTGGCAAGAAAGCTGTTACTGTATTGGAATACAATACAGGAAAGTTTTAATTATCTGTACTTTTCAGAGAACTTGGCCTAGGATGTCTGTGCTAGGGGATCCAGAGCAATGAGGAGTGTTTACTTTCAGCAGCTGTTTAAAAAGGCATTATAGAATGTGTTCTGTGATACTGTTTTTAAAGATCTGATGTGCAATGAAATGTTCATAGCTTACTTGAGAAAAAAATGTATTTTTATTATAGTTGCAATGCCCGGATAAAATGGAAAATATGTTAGGCTTTAGAAATATTTCTTATTTGCAGTTAAAGACATATTGGACATTAACTAAGTTTCTGTTTTAGATTTAGAAAATATGTGATCATAATTCTATGCTGAACTTGATATTGGTTCTTGCATTACTCTATATTTAATATTTGCTAAAATATTTCATTGTAATCCTGACAGAGCTTACTTAAACCTTTCTGTACTTTACAGGCAAAAATATCTTTATCAGTTGTAAAACAAGTATCAAAACCCCACAGCAGTTCTTTTTTAAATAAACAAATTGCTCAATATTCGAAATTTTATTTTACAGTATTTTCTTCAGGCAGCATAATAAATAGCTCTTTTACATCTGAACCCACAGCAGAACCGTGGCTCATATCTCCTGTAATTGTCCATTCTTTTTTACAAGATTTATTTTTGCCTGTGGTGCTGAACTGAAAAAGTCACCCAGCTAAAATGTAGTTACTTCATTTCCAAGTAAAAACAGTAGTGTTTTCATGTCCATACTTATTATTATTCTGAGAATGTACTAATTTGTTACATCCAAGATGACGGTTAGTTTGGTCCATGAAAGGGGCACTGTGCCAACTACTGCAGTTAAGTAAAAGGACTTCTTTCATGGGAAGTAGTGGGACAGAAAGTAGCCTGCAGTGCATGTGGGTATGGGAGGGCAGCCTGCCAGCAGAGTCATCCTGGTATCAGGCTTTGCTGTGTTGGGTTCTGAATGAAGCTAAAACTGTGATTTCACTAAATGTCGGCATGGGCAGCCAAATTTTCAAACCACTAGTGCTCTAAGGAGCAACTGATAAATGTTTTATCCCTGCGGGCTGTAGTTGATGTTGCACAAGGATTTTGCATGTGCTCAGTGCATTATCATTCTTGGCATTAAGCTTAGATAATTGTCTACTTATATTGAGCCTGTAATAGCAAAATACAAGTGAAGAGGCATGTTTTACAAAGTAAAACTATGAAATAGGTTTAACTATATTACTATGGATTTTTTTTTTGTTCTATCCTACTAAATTTGAATGAGAATGAAGTATGATTCTATACCTTAATTCTGCTCAAACCAGGGTGGTCTCATAATTTTGTTTTACATGCATGACATTGCTTAAGGTCATTAGTTGTAAATCTTAGTATAAAAAGACTGAAAATATATTCAGTACTTTGTAGTTACCGAATACATATTTAAAAGCCTCTATGAAAAGTCGGGACCTACATGGCAGATTTTCAGTTACTGAATGGTCAATTTAATGATGTAGATTAGCTGTATCTAAACAGTAAATGGAGATAGGCTGTTGCGAGGCTTTGATGAATCTCTCTGATGCATATCCCAGTTCATCAATTTTCTAATTTTAGAGATTAGTATTCTGCTTTTCAATCCTAATATACTCTCTGGTAACATTTTATTTGACATTCCACTAAGATGAGGTATAACTTTATTTACATTTTTCCTTTGTTTTGCTGTAGCTAGTCTAACAAACGCTAATCAAATTTGAATTTGGCCTGTCTCTTTTCAGTGACTAATGTAATGGTTTCATTTTATCACACAGTTTTCCTTAGCATTACCTGCCTTCTAATTAATTACTTAAATCAGTATCACACATGTAAACAGAGCCTTCTCTATTGCTAAAGCTTAAATGTTGAAAGGAAACTGGATTGTATGACAGATTTTTTTTTCAGCACAGCTAAAATTTAACCAATAAGAGTTTAGCAGGTAAAACTTTATAGAGAAAATTTGCTCTTCTTTAACATATAAATAATTACAGGCAATAAATATGTACAGTGTGACCAACCTTAATATGTTTATAAATTGTGTTTATGCAGTATTTATTGAGCATATATGGGAAGCTCTGTGTGTATATATTAAGGAATATTTACACATTTTATTTAGGAAGGATCCTATTTTGTTTTTATTTTTCATGTTCTTGGAGCTGAAGTAGTTTGTGCAAATGTGTGTAATACATTTTTAACTTATTTCAACATGAAGGCAACTAATGTCAATCCATTTGATAAACATCCTCTCAGATAAGATGCAAATCCAAATAAGTTATTGAACATACTATTAATTTCATCTTTACAAATGCAGGCTCTTTAACCTACAGAATAATTAAATATTTGTAATAAAGCAGTTAACTCGAGCAGTTTATTGCTGTGATTTGCAAAACTGCATTGAGCTGCTTTCCTTTCATTTCATTGATGGTGGAACAAACATTTCTTTAATAAGGCTACAGCACATTCTAATTTTGTTGCAAAAGCTTAGATAAGGATCAGGCCCCCTCTGAATCACTGCTTTGACCTATGACATTGAAAGTGCTGAAGCGCTTTGGCAAAAGAAGAGTTAGTCATTCATTATTATGCACAGGACTTTCCAGTTCTAAAGGGGCTCTGTGCTTTCTCTCAGATAGACTTTGTTTGTTGGAAATGAGAACTGTATTTTGGCAGTAAAGGACAAGAACTGAAGCAACTCTGCAGGCAGACTCATTATGACATAATCCTTCATTAATCCTTATTCTCTATTAATAGATCATGACAGAAGTTTTGCTTTGGTTGACCATCTTCACCAGCAAGCTCTGAGAAAGCTTTAATTGACAAAGGTCCAAACTCAGTTCTCAGGGCTATCGTTTTATTTGTGGTTGGAAGAAAATATGTATGCTTACCTTCGACAAGTTAGTATATTAAGTGATCTCTCTTTCTCTTAGATTGGAACCAAGATATGTATCTTATAAATGTGATATATCTGTCTGAAAATGGCTTACTTAAAATCGCTCACCTGACAGATAAATACACTGTAAAAATTAGGTTTCGACTGCAGAGTTGCTGCAGGACAAATATAGGGATGCATGACTCCACCAGTGGTGGGGGTGGCAGGGAGAAATGAAAGGACTGAGGCAAGACAGTGTAAGTAGCGTGTGGAGTGAATATGGCAAAATATGACAGAGAGAAAGGAAACCTGAGTTCTTTTGCTACAGAGAAAGATCAGGAGAAAAACTTGGAACATAACTGTGGAGTATCCTTTTTGTAAAACGATAGAAATATTTTCATGAAAGTCAAGAAGAGTGAGATTCATATTTGGCAGATGCAGCAATATATGGAAGGTCTTTAGCCATTTTCAAGGCATCATAAAGACAGTGGTGAAGTATAAGTGCGCAAAAAATAAATAAATTACACATTAAAAAAATCAATGCAGAATCAAATGCTATTAAAACAATACCTGGATTTATAGAAGAGAAGTCAAACTTGCTCTTTTAAAAGCATCATCCCTCCTTCTTCTGGCCTGCTGTTTTCACAGCAGCTTTTCAGTATTTTTGGTGCGTTGTTGACCGTTGACTAAGTTGTGCTTGGTTCTTGTTAGAGCTGGATCTGTTTGCATTAAATCTAGACTGTGCCATAGTGTATAATACTTTAAGATCAGTTTCCTCATCTGCTGAGATATTTTTGTAAAGCTGTTGATGACAGAGTAGGCTAGTGTGATTTGTTATATAAATTGGTCTCTGTAATGGGTATTGTTTTCAATTTTAATCTGAATATAAGCCAAAATGTAATTTCTGAAACAACTGTCTGCATTCTACTTACAATAGTTGTACTGCAGCATTTTTTTCATTTAAACTGCAAATTTCTAAAATCTGTGAGATCTTAATCATTTTGGGGGGTAAACCAGACTATATCCAGTGACTTCTATGAAACTGTACTGATTTACATCCATTGTGGATTTGACCATTAATTTTATTAACATCTTCTTATGCTTTTTTCTGTTTGCCATGATACATTCTCTGTAATATCTGATTGACTGGGGAAAAATGGTGTAGTAAATCCCTGGGTTTTAGAAGCTGGATGGAGAAGAGTTGCTTTTTAACACACACACAGTTTTGGATCTTTGAAGCACTCCCAGGATTAAGTGCCCAAAGAGACAGTTGGGAAAAACACGTCCATCTGAAAATGTAATAATTATAAAAATAACATTTTATTTGCTCTTAGCAGGATAAGAATTTATGCCTGAAACTCTCCATATATTATTCTTTTGTGTAGCTTCTTAGCACCCTGCCTTTTCAATCCAGAAAGGTATGAAATATGAATAGATAGGATGTTAACTTTTTCTATAGGAAAGCATCATGATACAAACAGGAGAGATAATGCAATGTGTTTTACAATTTATAATTTCTATTGCCATTTAATTTAATACTTCACAGAAACAAGAGCTCTACACTTGCTGTGTTCTGTGAGAAACCGTTGTCAAGTTTTTTTCCCTCTGCAAAGGGTAACATTTATTAATTAATCCTTTCTGATGAGAAGTATTTTTGAATCTGACTGAAACATAACATGACCTTTCAGATATGGGTGAAGAGGGGAGAAGAAATGGGAAAACATAATTCAGAAATTCTAAATGAGTTATATTTTACTCTTGTTTTACCCTTCTTTGAGAGGCTGCACAATACAGCTTGCTTCTGATTGGAGTTTGACTCCTCTTGCTACACTACAGACATGCACACATAAAACGTTGATAGCTTTGAAACTAGCTGTGGTTACATAAAGGCCTTTGAGTGTTCAAGTCCTGACTAAAGCTCACTGGTTCAAGCACATCTGTTTTTAATAGTTGCTTTCTGAAGAAGAGATTTATGATAGTAGGCAGCCCTTTAATCTAGCAGACAAAAGGCATAACAGGTTCCAATGGATGGAAGCTAACACCAGGCAAATCCAGTCGAGAAATAAGGTACAAATGTTTAACATTGAGAGTAATTAACCGTTAGAGCAACCTACCTAGCAACAGGTCGAAACGTCTATCATATTAAACTTGAAAATCAAAACACCATCTATTGAAATACATACAATGCCTCAAACGCAAGTTTCAGGTTCAAAAAAAATATGAGGTGAACTTCATTGGTCTGTGTTATACCTGTTTTATACCTGGCTTTAAAATCAGTGGTTGTATTTTCTGAAGTTCAATCATTCATAATTTAAAATTATATTACTGTATACAATTCAGATGAAATCCCCTCTGATTACTGAAGGTGCTGTGACAGACCAAGAAAAAAATAATGATTCATCATGTTTTGTAGTATTAAAAACTGGTGGCACCATCCTGGCTTATGACACTAACACATTTATCCTGGAGGAACATGAATTGCTGCTAGCATCAATTAACAGCAACACTATATTGTCTTTCACATTTAACTCCCTAATGTCCTTCTTTTGGCATTGAAATTACATTGCTGGAAAATGCTAGTCTTGTTTGTCTTGGCCTTCTTGATAATGTCAGAAAATAAATGGGGTTCAGCACACCCAATTAACCATTTTCCTTATGTTTCACATCTTAGTATTCAGCTTCTCACTGGGAGGCTGGACACTGTGGCAGGTTCTAGGATGTTAGATAGCCATCTGTGGACTGTGGATTTAACATTTTTTCTTCAGGTCAGAAAGAAGTTTTTCAGAAAATGAGGTGGTGGGTATTGTGGATTGCAAACTGAATGATGTCATGCTCTTGCAAGAAAGACAATACTCTGGATTTCTTTCAGCAAGATGTGAAACAATTGTTCTGTGCTGCTTGGCACTGACAAGGCCTCAGCTCTGTTCATTTTTGGGAACCTCACTTCAAGAAAGAAGTGGGTGAACTGGAGGGACTCCAGAGCAGGAAAATGAGGAAGATCAGAGGCCTCAAAAATATAGTATGTTTAAAGTGAAGAAGGCAAGAATGAGAGGAGCCTCATAACAAGTTCAAGTAAGTAATAGTCTGTTGCCAAGAGAAATATGGGGATAAGATAAGAAATAATATGCTAAAATTGCGTCAAGAAAGATGCTTGGTTAGAAACAAAGATGAACTTTATAGCAGTTAGGATAGAAAGTCACTGAAATAGTTTGCCTGGGGTTTTATGAAGTCACCGTCATTACAGGTCTTCAAAAGACAGGCTAGACAAACATTCAGGAGTGCCGTAATTATAGATGATCCTGCTTTTGTTGGGGGAGATGAGGCTGGAGAACACGACGTGAAAAGAGTGTGAGGGTCAGACTAGTATTTAAGATTTCTGCCAGCCATCCTCTTCCCAAACAAAGCAAGGGTTTCTCCAGGTAACTCATAATATCCAGAGGATTCCATGATCTTCTGTTGACCGTCTTTCTGTAGAGGCCCATATAAGAAGTCAAAGAACTGACATAAGCTGTAGTGGTCATTCTCTATTTTATCTCCAGGAGGGGGTGACTATGGTTATAGATGGTTATAGATGCGGTAGTTACGGGCACCATTGTATGCCTGGCTGATTATGTTGGCCAGCATCTCACATAAGATGACAAGAAGCACCAAAAGCACCAGCCTCTGCATGATCCTGTTATTTCTAGTAGTAACAATAGAAAATAAGAAAGTCTGCCAGAGCAAAAAATAAGGAGACAAAAAAAGTCATATTTTTTAGGCCGTAAGACTGGAAGCTTGTAATTTGGGATGACCAGTTTTCAGGTCAATGAGAAGGTCATCATCTTCACTGACAGACTACCACCCGAACTCATGGGGACTTTATTTCTGTAGTCACATATGGTAGCTAAGATCAGTTTACATAGCAGTTCTAGAAGCAACTGGTGTGGCTCCCCCTTACTTAGCATTTGGAGCTACCCAGAGAGGTGGTGGAGTCTCCTTCTCTGGAGGTATTCAAAACCTGCCCGGATGCGATCCCGTGCAACGTGCTATAGGCGACCCTCATTGAGCAGGGAGATTGGACTAGATGATCTCCAAAGGTCCCTTCCAACCTCAACCATTCTGTGGTTCTGTGATTAGTGGTTGTATAGTTGTCATTCCATCTGCAACTGTTCACATTTTCCCAGTGAAAGCGAAAATGGACCTCTGGAGGACCTCCCGTTTGAATTGATGGAGTTGCTCAACTTCAGAAAGAATGATGCACCTCATACCCTGAAGAACCTGAGGGAAACTATCCATTCTTTAGGGACTTATATCTCAGCATCCAAAAAGTTTATATGTTAACCAAAAATTCAAGAATGACCCACAAACATCATAGATTTTTCAAGTTATCTAAGAAAATATGGCAATTCTGTAGTTGAAAAAAAACAATCCTGAACTCACCCCACCTTTATGGATAAGGAATAATTTTGGCACAAAGACTGAAAAATCTTACCTGGGTCACATGACTACAGGACCTGTCATATCTCTCTTCAGAAAACTGTTTTACCTCAGTCAGGTATGGCTGTGAATGAAGTTGTGTGTCATAGCCAGGTTATGAACTTTTTATGCTAATTCATGTTTATCCCTAACTGCAAACCTGTGACTCCTTCACTCTTCACAGAGCCTTCTGAAATGAGTCTGCTATGATAAGATGTCCTCTCACTTCCTAGTGTTAGGACCAGGAGGAAGTGTCTCATCAGAATCAGGAAAGAGGGTCTTTTTTCAAGTTCTGAAGAGAAGGGAAGATGGCAATGCAGCTTGGACTTAATGAAATAGAATTTGTTCATCTAGAAGCTGAAGTTCATGATGATGATGCTGGTCACCAAAAGCACCATCTGGACTTCAGAATATCTTTTTATGCATCTCAGAAGAAGCACCTGGGATTGTAGTAGCTCAGAATTGATGTCAGTTCAAAATCCTACAGGTATTCATTCAAATTCTAGCAGAACTAGCAGCATAATTTGGGAAAACAATGTTTAAGTACATCTGTTCATAGAATATAGTAGCTGCTTTTTGCAGGTGTCTGAAACCATTTGACATAATCTCTGCTTGGTTATGGACTTAATTTGAAAGTGAGTACCCAGAAACGAAACCTAATGGCATCATAAAGATCCTCCAGGTGAACCTTGAATCTGCACCCATGCTTGCATTACTTTCCTCAGGACAAATGTTGGGCATCATCAGCCTGATTTTAATATTGATGGCTAATTCATCTAGAATGATGACAACTCACTGATGACTCATGTAGTGTAGTGAACCTACATGAAGCCATATACCATACTTGAACACTTGTACATGTAATGATGGTCTTGAGAATGTGTTGGTCTTTTCATTGAAATGTCCTATGAGGCCTTCTGCTTTCTTCTTCTATCTGTATCTGTAACTACAGTGATGGATATCTCATTGCTAGACAGGAGAGTGAAGGTGGATGACCTTGAGGATCTGTGCCTGCATGTTCTGAAAGAAAAGCGTAAATGCATGATAACATCTGGAACCAGGGTGATTTGCAAGGTCTGTAAATCCTTGCTGCAGCACACCTGGGGAGAGTTGATACGCAGCAAGGCTGGGGCCACCGTAGTCGTGTTTGCGTAAGTAAACATGGCAGTAGGAAGTCTGTCTCTCTTGAGCAGTGATCAGCTCTGGAGACAGAGTATCAGATACCCAGTTTACATTCCTATTGTACAAACTGCCTATCCTTCAGAGCAGCTAGGCAGAAATTTCAGGCTTGCCTTTTTAAATTGTGAGTGGAAATCAAGAACTATTCTCTACAAAACATCATTTCAGATTGCAGTGACCCCTAAACAGGTACTTCTGTAACTCTAAGTAACATAAAAAAACAAGATTTTTTCTTTCTTTTTTTTCCCCCCCAAATGACACCTGGACTGCGAATACCAATTCAGCCACTTATTGACCTGTCTGTGCTTTTTGATTCTTGAAAAAGCCAGATAATACTTGGCAAATCCTATTTTGGATTCTTCATGCTCAAGGTAGTTTTGGTTCCCTGAGGCACTGTGTGTTTCAGGCAGTCTGTTCTGAAACACTGCATTTATTCTGTGATATAGCACACTGTCTGTAAGTTCTGTTTTGAATATTGTATTCCATAAAGGGAGTCAGCTGGACTAGGTATTGCTTCGGAGTTGCTCATGGTAATAGATGCATACAGTAGATCACTAAAATGTGAAAGTTTCCTACTGTAGTAGCTGCAGTGTTTCAAGATATTGCACATATGAAATTTCGTAGCCTGCCCTCTCATCTGTCTGTCTTTGAGTTTGGCATATCTGTAGCTTTGTGACTGAAGGGAAACTGAGGCATGATAGATGTATTCTGTCCTTTTTATGCCATCACAGAAAGTGTGAGTAGTGGCAGAGTATTTGCTGAATTAATATCGCTGGGCACAGCGATCTCTGCTTGGAGATCATGAAACATGAAAGGATGTGTACGTGAACCAAAAAATGTAAAAAGAAAAAAAAAAAAAAGTCCAGTTGAGGTAAATAACCTCTCTAGCTTCACAAACCATGGGATTTCTATGCCACTCCATTTGATTTTATTTTTGTGCATTCCTCTTTTGTCAGCTGTAGATGGCAGATCCTTATCGTTTGTACTGAAGCAGTCTTTGGGAATGCCAGCCAGGGCCCAGGGCCGAAGCACACTAGGCTCTTTGTAAATACATTTGTTGATGTGACAGTCGGTGCTGTTAATTGCCATGAAAAGCATCACTCTCCAAGTCCAGCTCTTCTTTAATACATTTATACAGTTGCCTTTTTGACCTGGCTCTTCCCCTTGTGGCACAATATGGAATTGTAGCTGTAAGAATACAGAAGAGAACCAAAGCATACACACTATTTGTAAGCTACTAGTCTATATGTGTGACTGGTCAGCTGATCAGTGAGCCAGTAGTTAACAGTTCAACAGCAGAAAGTAGAGGGTTTTATATGCCGCAAGGATTTTTTGGCACTGCAAGGAGCAATTCTGATTCATTTTACGCTCCTGGGTTACCTGAGTGATCTTGAGCATGGATTATGGTGAATCTAGGTGTTCAAAGGAAAGTGAAAGGAAATTGCCTTTTTTCATGACTGGAGAATTATTTTGTTATGGTGCCAAGCAAAAAAAAACCCCAAATATGTGCAGATTTGTTCTAAAAAAATGCCAACAGTACTGAAACTTCTGGTGACCCGGGATGAATTTCAGATTCTAAAAGGAAACAAACAGCCAGAAAAACAGAATAGAGCAGAAGTAATTGAAAACATGTTATCCCAGGTTTTGTGTACAGATTTAATTAAGATCTCTACCTTCAAAAGATTTGCCAAGCGGTTTTTCTAAACCTTAGGCAAAATAGGTTGGCTAGTCCACATTTGGAGGCACAGGCGTTAATTTTCATGGTACAGAGGGAATCCCTTTGTTCAGAACTGTGTTACTTCAAACAATGATTTCATTAGGGTGAATATTTATGTAAATTTTGGATACGCTCTGTGTACTGGAAAAACTCTTCCCGAAAATATGCAGCACATCAATAATGAGTTGTTTTTGTTTTTTTTCCCTCTGCCATGTACTGTTCTTAGAGATGTAAAGCAACACATCTTATGTTTCCTCCCCTTTTTTGCACACAGAATAGAAATTACATCTACAGCTTAGCTTGTTTTGCTTGTGGATCAATGCCAGAAAGCAGTTTTGAAGGTGTTTTAAAATGAAGACATCTGGCAGCTGGCGTACTTGCAATTCATTTGCCAAAGACAAGTTGCATGCTGTTGGAATTTTCAATTGAAGGTCACGCACCAGGTAAAAATCAGTCAGGTGGAGCTAGTGTGTGGTGAACCCACACGCTTGAAGAATTGTTGTCTCAGGGATGTGTGGGTGGGCTAAACTGTGAAGTATGTTTGTCTAATTTTTTCCTCTTTAAAATGTGAAACTCAAAGCTAAAGAGAGGTCAGTAAAGCTGACAAGAAATCACAAGGCTATGACATTTCAGTGGAACCACCATCAATTAGTTTGAGCAGAGGGTGCCAAAAACAAAAAAATAGGATGAATAACAGAATCCGACATAATGTTGGACAAACACACTGCTGTCAACCGAGTGGTCACACAGTTTTTCCTCTCATTTTTTCAGTAAGAAATAGCCTAGAGGATTATTTGTATACAGCTTTCTACTGACAGTGAATTAGTAACAGTGTGTCATTGTGCATTCAGTTATTCAGTGACAGCTCTGAGACTAAGCTGTTTACATTAATTGATGTTTAATGGTATTAATGCAGTATGTTTTACCATTATATACTTTCACTCTATCAATATGGTTACTTACTAAGATACTAATACTTTCTAGATCAAGAGGTCTGCTCCCAGAGTGGTTTTATGCATGTTTAGGTGGAAAATGTGTGTACTCTTTTTACAATGTGAGGAAATGTTGTTAACTGCTGCAAAACTAAAAACATGTGAGGCCTGAATTCTTCTCTAACATAAGAACATTTTATGTAAGATAAGCTCCCTTTACTTTAGTAGATATATATATATGATTTATATCCATGTGAAAAAGAGGAAAATCAGGCCTAGGACACATCTGCTACGACCTGTAGAAGTATAAATGTAGCAAGTTTTTCCGTGTTTGCTAGATAAAAATTGTAATGTGGCGCATTAGAAGGTTTTGCATTCGGAAGTTTGTTGGATATATATGAGCCTATAAATGAGCGTATTCCATATGAAAACAGTTTGGGCAATACTGGGTTTGCTGAAGCATGAAAATAAGAAAAATTATATTCCCTACCATTACTGAGCAGGGACGTTCAGAAATTAATTGAGCAGCATTATTCACTTGTTAGGGTCAGTACAGCTCCTTGTCTAGAGAGTATCAGTGGTTTCTTCTGCTTTCAAAGTAATAGAAAGATACTTTTGTCTTATTTTTCCCAAAACTCTTCAGCAGAGGGACAAGGGATCCCTGCTATTCCCTACAGATCTTGTTTCTGAAGCCTAGCCTCTAAACTCTTAGGCTGACTGCAAAGATAACTTTATTGTTCACTACAACCTTTCTGCACCTTTCAGACAAGGAGCAGGAGAAATAAAAGGGTGCCTGATAAGGATATGATTGCAGTCACATGAACTTTTCTGCTTTTAGGGGAGTTACTTGCTACTATTTGATTGCGTCGCAGTATGAACTCTTACGGCTAAACACTGAAGAATTCATTGGAGCTGGAACCCCCTCCAGATCCCTACAGAACATTATTTATGGCAATATATATTGGTAAAAGTACCTCTCTAGGCAATTTGTCATCAAGGGAGACTAAAATTTCATTAGCAAAACAACAAACACCTAACACCCCAAAATTTGGTTTCTAACTAAGTAAAATTCAAGCTATACCCCTTTTCTTTTTTCCATTAAATTGTAGGCTACCCTTCTGGTGCCTATATTCTGGATAACTAGACTTTACAACATTTGCTGTAGGTCTTCCTGTTATGTCTTTGTGCAGCTTTCAGGTCAACAGTAGCATAATCTCACTGAAGCCTTGAGCATTACCATAGTAGAAATCATTGATAATTGCTAATATGAATTACTTTGAACCAAAGACTTTGATGACTGGTGTCAACACTAGCTATATAATAAAAGGTAAAGCTGTTTCACTTCTTCTTGAGCAGTGCTACATAAATTGTGTAAATGTAACAGTGTAAAATACTGGATAATTTTTTTGCTTCATGTAAGAGGGAATGCAGAGTCTAAAGATGAAATATGAAACTGCTTTGAGATGAGGATCTAGAGAAAACGCTGATGATTTGTCACAACTGTTCATCACTGCGCTAAACCTGTTTTGTTTTCCTGCTCAAATTCCTGACAGATAATGGCAATCTGACATTCTTACTGTTTTCATTTTACTGCGAAAAAGATCTACAGATAACGGGCTGAAACCAAGTAGTGTTATTACGTTGCAAGCCTCTTAGTCTCTTAAGAATGATTTCTGGAGTAACATAAGCTGTTTCTACTGCAGTCATGTGAATATTTTGAAGTTACTCTTGCCTAATGTTGAATTCCATTACTGGTTGAAAGGAACCCAAACTATAGTTCCCCTATATAAGTATCTTCAGGCATATGGAATAGCATAATTTGTCCCTACTGGCTAGCAAAGGGGAATTATAATTGTTATGTGGAACATCTTCAAAGTAATGCATCTAAGGAAGTATTCTGATTTGATTTTAAATAGAAGACTTGGTTAGTCCTCCTTGGGCTTTTATGTGGCTCTAGTAATGAGAAGTGTCTTTTTCTTAACATTTATGTAGGGTGTGATGCTTGCAAGCCTTACGCTTGAGCATGGCAAGACATCCGTGCCTTTTTGACTCTTAGATTTCACTATTATACTGCTTTGTATTTTATTTTGGAACTCAGAGCTGTTGCAGTAGGAGGCACTTGAGATCTTATAGAATTTTACAACAGCACTCCAAAGGACTTCAGCAGTAGCTGCATGAGCCTAACATTTGCTTTTGTCTAAATATAATTTAGATACTTGATATACCAATGTCCCAAGTCTGTAATAGCCATGTCTCTCTTTGTTAATTATCATGGGAGCTGAGATTCCCAAAGCCGCTTTGCTTGTAGATCTTGGTCTTGCTGACAGAATGTTATCAGCATGAAAGCTCTTCTCTCTGGGTGCCAGCAGATCCAAAGTTTAACCTCCCACAGTATCTTTAAAAGCCTTGTGGAGTGCAGTTTCGACTTGAAGTGGTGTATTTATAAGGAGTGTTTCGTATTAATTATTTCTGAAGCTTTAGGAGTGAGGATGTTGCCCTCATGTCTGTGTTTTGATTATGGTGAAAGGTTAGCTGTAAATTCAATGTTTTTATTGCAGCTTTTTCTTGGCACAGTGATGTTTTTGGTTTAGTTACTGTTTTTGTTAATTTAATGCCCCTTGCTGCTGAGGCAATGGCATGTGCTTTAAAAATGGAATTATAAATATGTTAAAGGATACAAATTCCAGTCTTTTAAGAATATAAATAGGTATTTGGGAAGTAAGAAATAATACTATATTGGAATGTAATACTATCTTCTGAGCCAAAACAGATCCAAAACATATACTGAAAGTATACTAAGAAACAACTACAACCACGCAGCTACTGTGGGAAGATTCTCATAGACATATTTGAAGGACCCTTTCCACATCTCTGGCAATATAGAATAGAATAGAAGGAGTTTAAACTGTGTGTGAATAAGTTTCAGAAAAAGCTAAAGGACCATCGGTGGAAATGACTCAGGCTACAGGTGAATAATGGTAGAACTCTCAGACTTTTCCTGCTCTTCCTTTTTAATTGATTTGCTTTGATTATCTGTAATCCAGTTCTGTTTTGTTTTTGTTTTTTGCCTTTGGCAAGGCAAAAACTGTTCATCTTTGGTAAAAATATGCTACTTGAATGGGAATGAAAAGTTGAAGGAGTTACAGAATTGGTAGGTAACATGAGATTTTATGCAGAGGACTTTTAGTCATGGAATCTATTCTTCTGTATTTAATTACCTGGATACTCTCATATGGATTGAAAATTGATTGGCAATCAAAAAGATTACTGATAGGTATCATCCTAAGGACACAGGGAGTTAGAGACTAAAGACTATTTGAACAAGATCATACTTGCCTAAAACTCCTGAAGGAGAACTAATTCAGCTTTATTTGAAGATGAGGTAAAATTGGGAAGTGTTGTGAAAAAAACATTAAAATACTATAGATATAATGAACCAGTAAGAATCCAGAATGTAGATATGCTGTAGATCTAAATAAAACTCAAAAAAAAGAAATTTTGCTACAAAATGATAATTTAATATATTGAGAAAGATGATTTATTAATGAATATTCATTGGGAGAGAAAACCCTGGAAATTAAACCAGAGAAATTTATGCATGAATGGCAAAGAAACATAATGACCAGCAAAAATTTTTAGACAATGTAGTGCAGTAGTCATATACAGCAGTCATGTGAAGGAAGCCCCTTGACATAGCATGTATAAGGCTGAACTGTATAAAGCTCTAAAAGATATACAGAAAGAAGTAACCCAACGTTTCATAGGGGAGAAGACCTGATGGTCTGATAAGTATTTCCCATTATTAGTCTTTTGTTACTTCTATTGCAGGTGCACAGTTACGTATGTGCATGTATATCTGAATGCATATATATTAGTTTTAGTCATTTGTTCAATATGGTGGGCAGTTTGTTTACTGAATATATGAAGCCTGATGTGGGTGTGTTGATTTTAGCATGGCTGCATCCAGCGTAAATCAATACAGATTTTGGCCCCTTTAAAACTGAAAAAAAGTCCAGAAAATATGTATCTTTTACTAAATTCTCTTTTAACTTCAGGTTGTCTCTCTATTCTTTCTTCTATTTTAACATAAATTCATTTATTCTTGTATCTTATTTGTATTTCTTTATGAACTATATTACTTGGAGCGAGGTAGCCTTCATCATAGATACCTGATTGCTTCTATGCCATTCATGAGGTAGAGGAAGGAACCTCTGTACCCAACGAAAAAGCCAGTATACTATGGCATAAGATCCCTGGTAGGGCCTGCACTGTTTCAGTCATTCTCATGCATATAAAAATGCTAACTTTGTAACTAGTTCTTTTTTACTGAATGTATGAATTTCAAACACACAATTTCTTCCCATTTTAATTGTTCATATTCACAGTCTTTCTTACAGTCATATTTGAGAAGAAACTAACATTATATGCACAGTGGATGGCGTAAAATAGAATTAATGTTTAATGATACTTTGATAGGGATCGAATAAGAGTTTCTTTTTTTAATTATAAATTGTTCTTAATTGGCAACATGCAAATGCAAATGATGTAGTGAAATAGAAGGGAGTAAAGTTTGGACTTGGGTGAAGCGAGTTAAACTGTACTGGCATTTAGTAGTTTACCACGCTTTGCCACAAAGACGTCCTTTCTTTTTGGCAATAAAAGATGACAAGGATCAAGGGCATCACCTCTGTGATATAGCTGTTCTCTTTCAAAGAGGAAGGGGGAGCATTCTTTCACATATCTGACTGGCTACTACATGCCATGGAGTAAATGACAGCCATAAGGTATGGGCTGCCTACTTGGCAGGAATCAGCCACAGACTTACAGCCTCTATCAGAGAAGGGAAACCGTAGAAGAATTTAGACCCTCAGCTGTGTGAGAGCCCAGTTAAGAGCCAAGAATTCTTTGAAACCAAAGTTATCTGGTTTGTGGAACTCAGGGGTTTCTTTTCTTTTTCAGAAATACGGAATATGTTATAGAAATACGTTTAAAAGAAGTGATATTTTCCATAACCTTGTCTAATCTCTTACAGTCCTATGAAATATCAGTTCAATTCCTTCAGTAGCTTGATTGTTTATAAAGAGACTTCACTGATACTGGTAATGTCTGAGTATTTATATCTTAACTCCCTTGGGAATGATAATTTGTTTTCTTATGAATCGTTCCAACGGGTTGCCTAGTTTTCCTCCCTTTCCAGCTCCCAGTGAGGTCAGCAAAAGCTGAGGAAGACCAGCTTTATGAGCCATACCTTCCTCGACTGAGCCTATGGGAACCCTCAGCTTACTAGTGATTCTGAGAAGCTTGGCAATTTGGAACCAAATTCTACTTTCACATTCAACACCTTAATCATATATAAAAGAGCTTCAAGTGCTTGTACCTAAGGGTACAAGCGGGTTCTGTGTGATTAAGGCACATAGCTTATTCACAGAACCGATTTGAGAATTTTCACAGTCAGTATCCGAAAGTTTGGATAACTGTATACTCTGTGGTATCTTTACTACAGAAATTTTCTGCCGCAAGCTGCCGTGCTCAAGTATGCATTTCTTTTATGAATGAAGGTCTTTTGTGCATCAAGATTAAAATCCTGTGCCTCTCTGCTATGAAGGGAAAAAAAATCTCTTTGAGAGTGCAGTTCATGTAAACCATTTCTTTAAAAACAGAGCCCTTAAATAGCTCCAAGTACATTTCTGTGTATGTCACATAAATGTCCACTAATTGCATGACGGGAGAACTGAGATTCCAATAGCAAATTCTGTAAAAAGTAGATATACAAAGAAAAGTGGAAGCATCTGTTTAATATATACGACATTAGAATTTAATTTTACCTCTGTGATGCTTTTGTGTAGCTGCAGTGTTACAGAGGAGCACATAAGCATAGTAGTGCAGTGTCAGCAGGTGCATGCCACCAAATTACTGCTTTTAATTTGCATATTCATCTGCTAAGAAGCATGTCATTATCATATCAAAGGGATACTAAGCAACATCTAGCTTCGAGAGATGTGGCATAGTTTCAATACGAGCAATTAATGCAAGATGAGGACTCTCTTTTTGTCATGTCTCCTAGGGCTAGCTGTAATCGGGCTTATTATTGGATACCAATAAGACTGAGGTACCAGTTGGCAGAGAATGAGAGAAGTACAGAAAAACAGAGCTGTATGAGGCATCTTAACTATACACTTGATAGCAAACCAATTCTCTGGTCACTTTTTAAAAACAAAAGTTCCTACTATCTGCTGAATAAGTCTGATCAAAGATAAACATTAAATGTAGCACATCTTTAAAGGGAAACTAATATGAAAAAGTTAAACCAAAATAGGCTATATTTTCCATGAAGTGAATAAATAAACCTGACTAATGAAATGTAGAATCAGAACTGCGTAGATTCACTTCTCGGGAGTAGAAATATCCAGAAGCTGATAAGGAAGGTGAAGAATTGGGAAACATCAGAAAGTGTCATTAAAGGGATTCAGTTCAGCGTTGTAAATTTACTGAGTCTTCATAAATGAACAGATCTGATTGCTAAGGACTAGCCTACCTCTTCCAAGGAAAAGGAAATAAATACAAACTCTTGTAATTCTATGCTCTTAGAGAAAGGGAATTTTAGGTAAGTAATCTTTTTATTTCAAAGCTACCTATTGCAATAGATCACTGCTCTGTGAGACAAAGGAGGTAGATGCAAAACGTATGTTCGAGAAGGACGGCAGGTCTAATGTTACAGCCTGGCATGCGGCGTTGTGCTTTGTCAGCTTTCACAAATACAGCATGGAAGTAGGTGGAGTCTTAACACTTGAACAAATAAGTATTCAGAAATAGCTTCCTGTAGGTGAAGATCACCTTCTTTGGAGAACTGCTAAGAAAATATGGCAGAAAAAATAGGTGACTCCTATGGGAATGAAGACATGTACTTAAGGATGTCTTGGATCAGTCTAAGGCCTGCCCTGTTCAGTATGCTCTGACCACGCTGTAGGGAGAAGCAGAAGAACAAGGCAAGCGTACAGAGATATTTCTGCCACCATACCCTCTGAGCTTCCACCATTTTGCAGGGGCTTCCTGAGACTGGGTTGACATCTGTGTGCAACAGCTCTTGGTGAACTTTGGGGAGCAGTTTATAGCCTCACAGAGGCAATGGGAACTCAAATGTGAATGATGGAAGATTCCTCACAGAGTTCTTGAATTCCTATTTCAGAGGGACAACTTGGGCCCTAAACTGTGTGATAATGTACAGAGACACCCGAACTGCAATGACCAGCCTCACTTTTTCACGGAGAGAAAAGCTTTTCTTCTTTCTGGGACAGTGCTATCAGCTTATGTAGTAATTAATAGTTGTATAGGAAGTTCAACTTTGCATATTTTATTACTTTTATTCCATGCTTGTCACTGAGATAGATCAATTTGCATGGATTGTTTCCAATAATTTTGATAAAGCTAGGATTTTACCCTCTTAGACACTGTTGAATTGGACTCATAGCAGTAGCTCCCCCACTATCAGGATGATAATCAGCTGTTAGTGGCTGTTAGTGATTATGTTGTGGGGGTAAGAAAGTGGGCTGTAAGGTTTAAATATCATGATTATAATGTTAGTAGTTGTCTTTCATGATTTATTCAATTATATATTGTTGCAATGATGTGTTTGTGTCAGCAATATGAATTTAGATAAACAAAAAGATATTCCACATGCAGGATACAGTGGCTTTTGTTAGCTTTTTGAACCAACTTTCATTGTATTTCATAGCAGGTGTTTATGGGCAACATTTTAGGAAATATCTTGGTGCACTTAGTAAAAGATAATTTCATAGGCCCTAAAGTCTCACTGGAATTCCAAGATAAGTAATCTTCATATTAGTATTTCCTGAATTTTGAATGCTTGGGATTGACTATTAACAAAGTTTTGTGTCTGTAGTGTGCATATATAGTAATGACTGTCGCATTAAGATTTACATATGGTTGACCGTAGAATATGAAAGGAACTTAAAATTTGTATTAACAACTTCTATGAGATCTTGTATATTTCTTCAGTATTTAGTTTAGAAACTAAATATTTTGATATTTTGAAATAATCATAAAGATCCAGCTTGCAATGACAAAAGAAAAAAAAAATCCAGAGGTAGGTTAGTGGTCTCTACTTTACTAGAGTTCACCAGGAACTGCATCTTTCACTTTCTCTGTACAAAGAAATCTCTGGGGGATCTCTGGAGAAACCAAATCAAATAAACCCTCAAATTTTCCAAACTATCTTATCCTACACCAATTGTGGTATAAGCCCAAGCTAAAAGAAAATTCCAGGGGCCTGTTCATCCTCTAAGAGATAGATAGCTACCAATAGAGTCATAACCTTGCAAAATTTATTAAAGAACTGGAAGTTGCCATTGCAATGGATTGTGATTTTGAAAAAAATGTTGATGCTTCATACTGAGGAAGTGTAAGATACATTTGAAGCGATTCCAATATGATGAGAAAGCTTTTTAAAATGAAGATTTAATGTTACCCTCAGGAAAAAAATATAGGGGTTTCTCACTGAGGGCTGAATTTTTCTTAGGCTTTTAGTGTTTTAAATCATATTCTATAGTCTTAATCTAGCTGTTTTAATTCCAGCAAAAATTTTTGAAATGGAAGGAAGTTGTATAGACAGGAGAACCACAAAACTGGGTTTTATTGTTACAAAAAATATACAGCCACCGTTGTCATTTTAGAGAAGTATAGCTTAATAATATATTGGACTATTACCTCCTCCTAACTTCTCCTTTAAGTTTGCAGCTAAGGATTTATAGGTAATGTTGAGTGCTTCATTTCTCTTTCAGCCTCAGTTTCCTTAATTATAAAATGGGATGATTATATTCTCCACTTCTGTGAAGGGTTATGTGCTGTTACTATTAAGTATAATAATAAATGGCATAATTTTGAGAAGTTTCTATGCTTTTACTGACAACGTCGATAAGGAAATTAGTCGACTGTAACTGATATCTTGTCTTCAGGAGCTGATTCAAGAATGGACTGTACATTTTGAGAAATTATCCTTTTTTAGTGCACTAAAGAAAAAGGATGTCAAAGTAGTTAGAAAAAGACTTTTTTTGAGAGACCAATGCTTATTTAGTTTTGGGGGGTTTGACATATAATAAAATCCATATGCAGTGAATTTTTATAAGGTAAAATGGCAATGGTGAAGAATGAAAATATTGAAGGTTTTTCTCAATGCATTACAGTATATCATTTGTAATTCTTATAATCTGGCGTATTCTTGTCTAACTATGATCCAAAGCTTCTCTTTATAGCACAGGTGAATAGTAAGTCCGTATACTCAGAAACATCCAGATATTTCATAAAATGGGTCTAAAACATTTTTGCTTATATTTTTTTAAAAGTTCACTATGTAAATGTAGAAGAGATTTAAAGCGTTACAGAGCAAAACTTGCCAACCTCTTACAGTCTCCTAAATTAAGCCATGTTTACATCTTTACAGTTAATGTCGCTGTTCAGATCACTGTTTTGCTGGAATATGAAGAAACGGGTTTAGGTTACTTTAGATAAAAATTATTAATTAGGTGACACATTAATAACGTATTCAAGTTCAGTTGGCTGTTTATGTTGTTATTTCTAATACCACTGTTTTAAACAATATTACACAAGAATTTCATTCCTATAATTAAATAACCCATATGGAATGTTGATAGGTCACACCTCTAGTAGCTTTTTTCTCCAAGAATGAAGGTATGGTGTAAAATACACATCTAGTTTTAGCATAGCGAGTTTGTACTGAAACCTGAGGACAGTATTGAAGTGCACTAAAGGCAGCCAGCTGTAGTGCAGGCTTTATCATGGTGTCAGCCTGTTTGCTGAGGAAGAGGAGTAACCTTATGAAATGCATCTACGAATTGTAACACGTTATTTTTGCATGTTTTTCTGATGCATACTATGACAGAAGGATTAAATTGAAAAGGCTAAGCTCATTTTTCCAGTGACATTTTAGACTTGGGCGTTGAAAGAGAAGAGCCCTGACTTAACAGGCCAGTGCCCTATCTGCTGCAATAACCCCTGAGGATATACAGTAAAATTTAAGCTAACTCAGTTATTGCTGCAAATGTTCAGCGGTTATGCAGTGTTTTCCTTACACTGCCCCATCAATATAACTAACAGGGTCTTGTTGTTTAGACTGACGGTTGGCTAGAGCCAGCCCATGCTTACGTGTGGCTCTCCGCTCTCTTAGGGTCCCGTCCTGCCTGGCAGTGAGTGCCCTCAACTCCCTTTGATGATTTCAGTGGGAGCTGGAGGACCTCACAGGAGGGTGCTTGATGTCTTGCAAGATCAGACAGTGATAATTGAATCGGGCAAGACAGTAGTACAAGAAAATTGTTTTCTTTCCGATTTTATTCTGATGAAGTCAGAGAGACTTTTCCCAGCATGTTTGCAAATGCCTCAGGGCCTGATCCTACAATACGGACTGTTCTCAGTTCCTATTTGCTTCATTAGGAGCCGAGGGCCCTCAGCCTGTCACTGAATTGGACTTCTGTATTGTACTTCATTATTTTTTACTATGAGCAAAACTGATGTTTCTCTCCAAATCTATCTGAAACAAGGACTGTTTCTTGCAGAGATCACATGTCATCTTCAGATCATGGGAACTGAGCAGAAATGACACTACAGACTATGTAGTATTAGGTACTGCTATTTATAAAGAAAATTTAACACCCATTTTAAAAAGAGGCAGAATTTAAGCAAATTATAGCCCCCAATTTTTGCAGATTTATTTAGAATGGATGGTAAATGCTTTGAAATAATAATTTGCTGGTTAAAATGAAAAGGTTGCTGTAAGAGTGATTTAAATCATATAATTATAAACATGATCTTTTTAATACAAATAGAATTACTATAAATAGACTGTGGTTATATTGTTGAATAATACATTTGGTTATGCTAGACTAATAATGCTTCAGCTATATATTAATCTATATTGTTTTAACGTCAGTAAGTGCTCTAATCGGCTCAGCTGTAGTTTGTGGGCATAATACAATGGCTGGCTATGTAAAGTACATTTTAACTTACCAGTTTTCATTTAATGTTTGCATTTTCATCCTCTATATAAGGCAGAGCAATGCCTCTAATAACTTTTGTTTCCTGTAACATATTATCTTTGCTAATTCTGCATAGTGGAAACATCTGATTTTTTCAGTATCAAATGTTTTTGCCTAGTCTTTGATGTATGAACTTGTCGGTTAACAATTGAGAATTTGGTGACAATGAATAGTTTCATATTTTCAGTCTTTTCCCCCATTGTCTTCTCTCTCTCTAACCAAGACTTAGCAGGTGAGAGGTATATTGTACTTCACTCTACTATATAGGTCTCCTTTCTCCAAGAATTAACATCCTCCTTCCAGTTGTGTTCAGCTTTCAGAAGAAATGTAAAGCCATTCTGGAACCTGAGACGCGGATGATTCCCAGAAGAAACCATAACTGCCTCACTGTGATCATTACGAATCATTCATGAGTGAATGCTCAGAAATATTTAACCCCTATATGACTTCATCAGTTGTTCAAACATTAATTCTTCTAGCGCACTGATGACTATTCACAGTTTGCTGAGGGTGTATTGAAGCTATAAGTTTAAGTGATTTAGACAAGGCTGTATATTTGATCGTGACAGAACTAGTGATAGGACCCACGAGTTCCTGATTCTTACAGTTAGACCCTTATAGTATTAGAAAAAAGGATGGCTGACTAAACAAACATGTGGAATACTTGCAGTCCTCTAGGAGAAAGAGCTGAATATAATTTAATACTGACCATTTTAAGTCAATAATGAATGGAATAGTTACATGACAAGATCCCTTTTCCCTGCTTGCACCCTGGATGCTATTAAAGATGTTGGCACTGGTATTAATTTCTCTGCTGGCACCAGGTGTGGCAAGTCCTTAAAAGAAAAGGCAGCCCCAGCTTGAAAGCATATTGCTATGCTTTTCCTAGTAGGACTGGGGCTGCCAGCTTCCTGCTATAAATTGGAGAGTGCCTGGAGACTTCTGAGGGCTCTTTTCTGAAAATGTGGTAATGTGAATGGAAGGACTCAACACAAGAAAGAAGAAAAATAAAGATAAGATTCTTTTGTATGACATTTCAGCTGCTGAAAACTACAAGATTGAAAGGAGTGAATCATAGCTATCACATTAGATGTGAATAGGGAAATTATTTAGGTATTTATGTTTTGAGCCGATGAAAACTAATCAACTTTCCCAGCAATAGTCCCCTTCTTCATCCCTCCCTCTCCAAAATCCAAAACAATGCCGTCAAAATTGAGGCAAAGAGCCAAAGAAAGATACTCTGCATAAAGAAATGACTCACTGGCACAAGTCTCATGTCAGGGATTGGTGGATGAATATCAGCTGAAGTTCTTCTAAGTGAGCCAATAGAATAAATTGATGGTGCAGTCCTCATCTTTCAGCAACTCAGTCTGCCAGAGGTGACTTAGCATTTTTAACATATTCCCAGCTAATTTAGAGGCCATATTATCTCCTCTTATCCTAAGTTTTGTGATTAGCTGTGAAGTCAGAACATCTATAATCCTTCCTCCATATCACTTTTCTTTTTGAAAATGTGATCTGGCCCAATGGATAATGCCTGTCAGGTTTTTCATGCTATCGTAAGGTGAGGATGCTTACTTTTTCTTTGTGAAAGAAGACCCACTCTTCTTTCATGCTCATGCTCTTTTCCCTCCTTATTTACAAAATAAGTTGTCCATTCCCGCAGACCAAATCAAACAAAACCTCGCAAGTGTTCTCCATGTAATTGTAACAGTGGCTTAAAGACATACAACAGAAAACTGGAATTTCTAAACTCCATGGAGTCAATTGGAAACTTAATGATTTTTTTAATATGAAGGATCCACAAATATTATAGTGGTTAGAGACAACGTAAAATCCAAGAGTAAAAAAAAAAGGGGGGGGGGGAGAAAAAAACAAAGAAACCTCATATTGTAAACAAACAACAACAAAGTTTAAAATGCGTGCCATCATCTCCAGGCAGCCATTCAATTTTCTTCACAGTCCTCATTTCACCTTTTCCAGTTTCTTCTATCTGTTCATAATATAATTTTATTTACAGTATAAATGCTTTGGCCTTGAGATTTATGTTCGTAAGAGACCTATCTCATTTTTAGATGCTGAAAATAAATAATAGTAATAATGCTATAAATTTGATATGCGCTGCTCTAATGTGCAGCTGCTACTTACACATCGGAAGGTACCAGCTGTGAGGTGGATTACCAATATACTACTGCATCTTTGAAATGCTGTCCATATCAACACATAGCTTTTCTGTCGCCACCTTAAAATAAAACTTCTTGAAATAGTCAAGAAACTACCATCATTAGGCTCAAAAAGGGAAGATTCTTAGGACAATAATAATTATATAAAACCACCTGCCAAGGTTTAGAAATACTTTTTCAAAAACTTTCAGTCAACAGAGAACCACATCATCATAAGTAATTCCCTTTTCTGGGGTCTTCATAACTTTTGAAAAGACATACTGAATCTTTCGAAGCACACGATAGCAATGTCATTATTCACTGTGTAATGCTTCTTCCTGTACTTGGTGTTCCTGTGGTTTTACAGGGCTCCTCGGTACTGAAGCTAACATCTTTATTCCCATTCTTGGCTTTGAAATCCAAGAAGAATCCAAATGATAGTACTTGTGGTTCCTGTCTGACTTGGAATTATTGTTGAGATTACTGAAAGGAGATGCACGAGTTCATTCTCCTGCAATATGTATAATAGAGCTGGACATAAATGTAGCAGATGTTAGCTTCAAATATTGCTATTAGTGGAATTAAATTGGTACTTTGGAATCAGGTGCTAGTATCAGGAATTTTTTTTTAGCATTTACTTGTGAAATGGTAGCTTGCTTTCTTTTTTCTTTCATAATACAGTATTAACAGGCAGAGAATAAGATGCTGATGGGCTACTTGGCCTTTTAGCACGTATGTTTCCTGCACTTTGAAGGGCTTTGTTTCTGATTTATTTAGTTATTTTCTCTGAGAAGCCTGCTCTTGTTAATTACTGGGAATAGGATCCCATGCAAATTCTTACAATGTTGATGTGGCAAATATCTGGGACAAAAATGGTTAGCTTCAGCATACTAATAAAATATGGACAAGCCACACAAAGTATGTATATGGATGAGCAGATTCTGAAGCCTCCAGCACCCAAGGGCTGGAGTTCATTTTTGTTCCCTGTGGATCAGAAGTAAAGATCTACAGTCCATCTGCCAGCAAACAAATGCATTTCCTACTTTGTGCTGACATGCTGTATCTCTGATAATCGGGCCCTTAATAGCATGCATTTGTAAATCAAAAGTACAGTAAATATATCGACTGTACAATACTTTCCATGTCTAAATAAACAGGTTTTTTTCACTTTCACTTTTATCTTCAGGATGTCAAGCAAGAGATTAGAAGGCAATTTTCAAACTGAAGCAGGGGGAGGGGAACCGTGATGTTATTCTGTAGAAGTTATTTGATTGCTCTTCATAGTCTTTTCATTACAATTGGCATTTAGAAACTCAACCACACATGCGGCTCCACACCTTTCTACATGATACTGTTTCTTCCTGTTCTCCTTATCTGTAACTGTGATGATGCACAGCTTTCTCCTATTTCTTTCTTGTGGGTTTGTGCAGTTTCTTGATGTTTGTGACAGGCCACGATAGGGGAAGCTTTTATCACTGTGGGGTTTGGAGGCCTCAGTAAATTGAAAATTGCAAATGAAATCCACTGGGCTTGAATTCATCAGCTATTATGTCAGATGACCTTTGGCAGCTGCTGATAAAAATGAGAGAATGTTAGCTCTGATCCAATTTTCAGCACTAACCATTCCTTTTCAAATCCATTCACAGTCAGGCAGCAGACACATGGGAAGTGAAAATGATAGGGTTTCAAGAGAGCTGCATTGTGTTGCAGATTAAGATTTTCTCCCCCTATTTCTAGAGGTCGGCCCCCAGGCCCCTGTCTGGTATCTACCTATTGTCCAATCAGTTTCAATATCTGCTTCAGAGGACATGTTAGCCATCCTTACAGATAAGTGCTTACAGGAGAAAATGTTGGACTTAATAGTTTTGCTTAGGAGGCATCAAGGGTCACAGTGTACCAATATTGACTGGCACATGTTAGTTTAATCTGACATTCTCAGGAATGTGACACTAGATTCTTTCAGAGTTGTTGATCTCTCTGAGATTTTTGTTCCCAGGTCTAGGTTTTATAAATTTTATTTTCCTATAACTGTTTATATTCATGAGCCACTGATATTCACAAAAAAGTCTGTCATGGCTGGACCCAGGTGGCCATTACCTTATATTGGGATCTTATGGGTTGCATAAATTATGAAACCAGAGTTACATGTTGGTACAAGGATCTTTCTTGTTAGAGAGAACTGGCGAGATGCAGCCATTTTGTCTGCAATTTCAAACTATGCACAGTTTGCAGGGAAATTATACACTTAAAAAATTCAGCTTTCCAGCCAGAAGTAATGTAATAAATATTATTTTTAAACTGAAAAGATATACATGATTTTTGCCTTCAAAGATCTTGGAATATGTGCAGCCTTCCTCTTTCTTTGACCTCCTGAAGCACGAGTGCACTCACCACCTTCTGAAGTTGCTCACTGGCTTGCAGGTCTGAACTGTAATTCAGAATGATGGGTTAAACCAACATAATGTTAATGTGTATGTCCAGGTCCCCATCTGCTTTTTCCTAACTAGTTTAATAAGAAAAGGAATGAAATTCTAGACTGTATTAACTTGGAAAAATAATGTGTGTCATTATAATTTCCAACTTTTATAATAGTACCTTCTAAATAGTACCTTCTAATGCCTAGTTCTTCAGTTTTTGTAGAGGCATAGCTCCCATTGAATTCTGTTTTTAGAAAGGAATAATGATATGTAGATTGGACTTGTTTGGACAAGAATTCAGAAATCAGGTTCCTTGACTGATCACATTGTCATTCTTCAAAACATTGCTATTAGGCCTTCATTGGAAAAGATATTCCTAATACTCGTACCAAAATGTTTCAAAAGCACAATGCCATCTTAAAATTACATACATTTTATAGTTAACGTCTTTACTGATTCCTCTTGCTAGAACATGAATAAATTTAGAGTGGTTCCACTTAAATAAATAGGTTATGCTTCATTTATATGTGATAGGGACAAAACATCCCTAAGAAACATGGTATTGATATTGCTAAAAGCTAAGCACTAATTTTTAAAATAACTCAGATTGTACTAATTTTTCTAAATTTATTAAATAATAAAAAGAAATTGTTTTACTGTAACTGGTAGCGGTCTAAATATTGGAGAAAGAGGAAGAAAGCTACTGTTTTATAAGTTAATATGGAGTATGCACCTGCATCGGTTGTATGTCTTTCATGGCATTAACTCTGATACTAAAGTTCCTATAATATCATAAGGGCTTTACAGATACTAAAATCACGTAATGGTCACTGTTATCCTTAGATCTGTACCTATCTGAATCTTTAGGAAATTGACTGCAAATCGAAACTTTGTGTCCTGTCTCTGTGTCCAGAGATAGCAGAATAAAAAAGTTCTGTGTCAGGTTTCTTCTCCTCTCTCATGAATTTCTGACCTTTGCAATGGAATCATTGAACCTTTGTATTTTTCTCATCACAAATAAGGGATTTTCATGAAATTTCAGCAAAGCTGAAGCATCTCTCTCTTAAATATATATTTATTGAAAATCGTGACATCGATGCGGGTTTTATTAGAATATAATCTTTTAAAATAAAATTCCCATGGAAGCGGCCGTTTCCCAAGCCAGCAAGTGACACTGGCTGGAAACTTGCTGTGAAAGACTGTGCGCCAGAAGACACAAGCATGAGACTAGCTGGTGGGCAGGAAGGTACTTTAATTTCACTGGTGTTTGCAGCTTTTCCCGGGAGCTGTACCATTATGTCTGTTCTTGCTGTCCCAGTAGATGGACTTTTCTTCTAGGAGTCCTAGAGTATAAGGAGCTGCTGCTGCTCACTCTTTTGCTTTTAAGCATCATTATAAACTTCATGTGACCACCTTCTTTAATGGGGAAAAAACAGAATTTGTTTGGATAGAGGAAAAATACTCAGCATAGGTCAGACTTAGCTATTTATGTAGCTTTCGACTGAAACTTGGGTTTTTTCCTAGTTACTCAGATTTTAGTTTTGATGTTTGATAAGTTATACGAAAACTGCAAATAAAAAACTGTTACCTGGGTTTATATTAAGAAAAAACAGCTTCAGCTCATGCTCGCAAGGCATATGTTAATTAAACTTGATCTAAACCTGACTATGTTTACTATTCAAAACAAATCCTAAATTGTGAAAGGTAGTAAACAGTATTCTAGAAAAAAAATATCACAATTCTTTGGAAATTATTCCAGAATAGAGAGAATGCAATAGTGAATGCTGTCCATTTTTTTGAGGGTTTTCGAATCTTCCTTGTGGCTCTGTAATTTTTTATTAAGCTTTCCAGGACAGCTTAAAGTATTTAATGTTCTATTAAATTATACAAAATTCTTCTGTATACATTTGAATGTATACTGCATTCTATTACCTAGAAGAGAACACAATTTTCTACCAAATTTTTACAGCTTTTATTCTGACTGTTAGGCAAATTTTGCAATATTAAAGGGACTTTCTCATTTTGAAACTATTCCAATAGTGTGTTTAAAAGCTGGCGTTAATGATTATGACACCCTTAAAACAGTTTCTGCAAAACTGAAAACAATTCACAGCAAACAAGTGTCTGGCGAAACCCAGTCCAAAATATGGCTGTAATCTATCATGTTGCTGAAATACTGAGGATACTTGAAGCGTTTGAAGTGCCTGGAGCAACAGAACAAATGGATTTCTCTTTGAATAAGCAACAGTTTCTGTGCAGAAGCGTGTTTAGCTAAGGGATATCCAATGCCTCCATGTCTAACACCTCCCAGACCAAAGGAGCGCCAGGGCTGGCCGTAGGGCCGGCTTCTCGCGCCGCGCTCCCTTTCTGCGCGTCTTCTCTCGGCCTCCTTGTGCACCTGGGCAGCTGGTGGAGCCAGTTTAGTTCTTAATGGTTGCAAAGCTTTTTGAGTCTGAACGCTAGAAAATGATATCCACCCAAAGATACATCAGAATTTGTTTAACCTCCTGTGTTTTAAGCATGTTAATGATTTTTAATAATGTTTAGCAATTAGCTAAGTTTAATTAGCTAATTATAATCTAAGCAACAGTAGTCTTAACTGCAGTTTGCTGACTTCTTTGGTGCATATCCCTCCTATAAGTGTGACTGTAAATGAGGTTAAAATGATTCTGAATATGTATTAGGGAAACTATTTAGCTTCTGAATTTTTGTTCTTATTTCATTATACGATAAAGCTTCGAGGAATCCTTGGTCAAAATGAAAGCTAAGTTCCCCAGTGCTAGATACTCAAGAAATCCATGATAAGAGAGAGTATTTGTCCTGCTTAGCTTACAGTTTAATTAAGCAGAGGAAATCGGAGTGGAGATGGTGGAGAGGAGAAACGGGCATAAAACGCCCAGGGCAGGAGAGGACTAGAATCCTGCTCCTGGTCCTGTGCTTGGTTCAATGTACCGCACTGAAAGCTGCAGGGGGTTGCAAAGGTAACTTGTGTTAATTGTGGACTTTTTGTAATATGTTTGTATGTAAGAACACACATAACCTTTTCTTTACGTTTCTGTAAGTGTAAATGCTGTTATTCTGTAAAGGTGCTGTGGTCATAAGAATCTATGAAGAACATACTTTTACAAGCAAAAGCCCGTACTTTTGCCTGTTGCATTTTACTGACTCACTAAAGGACCTTTTTGATTTGCAGTTTGATTCTGTCTTGTGTTTGTTTGTCATCTCCTTAAACATAAACACAACTGTATGTCAGATAAGTACTATTTTATTTTGTTTTTCCCAGCTTCCGTTGATTCATGCGTTGCTTTTGATAAAAATATTGTTGTTTCCTAAAAAGGGTAACATAATCCATATTTGCTATGGTTAAGATAGTTTTTCAAAGCGTTAGTCACTCTCCCAGATGACTTTTTCCTGTGGTGTCCGACGTGACTCACTTCTGGAAAACCCATCTTATTAACAATGATTTTCTCATCCTGGTATTGAAAATGTAATGATGTTGTGTAAAAAAATTGCAAAGAATAAGTAAAGTATCTTCTTCTGAGATTTATTGTCTAGAGGTTGATGTTTGTCTGCTTAGGCTGTTTACTGCTTAGGAGAAGCACTCTAGATGTGTGGATGAAAATCCAGAGTAACTCCACTGAAGTCAGTGGCGTTATTCCAGTATGCGTTGCTGTAACTAAGATTAGATTTTGGGCATTCACTGTTTTCTGTATTTTTCACAATGCCAGATATGCAGTTGTCATTTTAGCAATCATGCATACATTCACCAGGAATTTCACCGTGCCATGTCATGTAAGCAGTCTGTCTGCTGTATTATTTCTTGCTATAGAATGCTTAACTGCTGACTCCATCGATGAGCATTTCACATGTTTGTTCATGTCTTTTTTTGAATGATGCATCAATGATGACACTTATACTGAAGCTTGTAGAGCAATTAATGTTGCTGCTGTTAAAGAAAATGTATTTGCATCTCTTTAATGAAGACATCTGGGGGAAATGCTGATCCTTCTGTTTAAAAATCTTTCTCTGAACATTCAACTTTGAAGGGTTAGAGACAACATTCCTGTATGTGCAGATGGAAAGTATACAGAAAAACACTACAGCATGACAAAATCTTCAAATTTCATCTTGGGAGTGACCAGTCATTCAAACTTAGTTAATATATTTGACTTTGTCTCTCTGATTAAATTATGTAGGAGTCCTTCATAAGTTTAAATTTGATATTAATATGCATAGAACTGTCCTTTCTTATGGAAATATCACAGAGGAAAAAATGCCATTGACTTCCTAGATATGTACTGCTTTGTGGAAAGGATATTACTCTTATGATGGATGCTTGTAGATTGTTTGTGAAGTCCAAGTGTCCCTGAAGTTCTGCAGAGAAAGTAGGCAGCCATCTGTCAAATATTTATGCCGTAGGTTGGGAAAGCTGGTCACCTAGTGGTACTCCCTTGGCTGCCTTTTCATAGTGGCAACATGTGTTCCTGAAACGTTTACTTCCTGTGGATTTGGGTGTATCTGCTCATTCAGTTTTTCTGAGATGTAGAAGGTATTAACTTCTTAACTTCTTAACTTCTTAAGGCATACGTGCTTAGAAATTTGCTACTGACAATAAAGTGTTTTGGTGTGCTCCCACCACGCCAAGGTTTCAGGCTTTGAGGAGTATCAGTAAGGTCTCGAGAATGGGTGAGCATGTACCAAAGCTGTTGTTTCTTCTTCATAATTCCTCCCTGCATAGTTCTACGGCACAGCCGCAGATAACACAGTTCAGCTCTATGTGATTTTGTAAAGTAAAAGGCATAGTTTGCAGCAAGCTGTCTTGCTGAAATTATCAAAATTGTTGGATGATCTATAATTATAATTTTCTATCTTCATCAGGTGAATTGCAAATTTTTTCCGTTAGAGGATGCAGATGCTTCGCAAATGACTTCTGAAAAGGAATCATACAAAGGAATCTAGTTAATATCTTAGAATCTCATGGGCATAGGATGCTGATATACTGGTGAATTTACATGGTTAAGCAGTGTAGGAAGAAATGCAAAAAGCCAGGAAGTCCCAGAATAAAGTTCAGCAATCCAGTAGTTTTTGTGTCTTGGCAAGGACAGTGACCTGAGCAAAAAAGAGAGAGAGCCCTGCTTATTTTTCCTGTTCTGATTTTATGCTGATTGTCCTTGCTCTGTTGTGTTAGAAATAGCTATAGAGAGCAAGTAAGGTTTCTAACAGAGATTTGTGATATCAACCTTCTTCCCTGCCAAATATTTTCCCTCTCGTTTTGGGAATGGATGAAAGGAGAACAGTTTTCAAATACTGTGGATTTGGCTCAATATCATCTGCATTTGACTGTGGTTTTTTTGCTTAGTTTTGTTGCTCTTTTTATCTTGTAGATAACGCAAAGGATTTGCTTTTGAACTCTTACTATTTTTGCTTCATACAGACATTCATTTACACCTCAAATTTGATCATCTGTGTTCTTCAGCTCAATGAATAATTTGCATTTCTCTCATGAAAATTGTTACTTCAAAAATTTTGGTGAACTATCACAAAACAAAGTGATACGTATCTTGAAGTCTGTCTATGATTGATTCATATGCTGAACAGCATCAGCTACAGTGATGTTGAATTGTAATCCCAAACTCATTTTAGTTAAATTGAGTGAGATATTTCATCAGTAGCTGATATCCTGTAAAATTTGCTTGGTTTTTTGTTGTATGCTACTTTAAAGAATGGATGAGCATTACTTGCCAAGTCCTATTTGCAATATATTGCTTAAGTGAAGAGTAATAGTAAGGTTAGTGATTTACAGAGGAGTGAATAATTCCTCATCTCCTGGCCTGATTAATTTATTATACCACTGTCTTTTGATAGTTTCTATTTTTCTTCTTCTTTCTTTTTTATCATTCTTCAAATCAGGGATTGTTCCAAAGCACAGTAAATTAAAGTCAATGGATCTATTTAGCTGGGTTTTAGAATCTACCTTCATTTCAGAGAATAAACTTAGATTTCTGCATATTTAACTAGGAATAGATTTCCATTTCATAAAGTTACATGAAAATATAGTATTTAAGGCATGCAAAATCCCATTAAAAAGTTGTCAACGAAATCAGCATAAATTCTGAGAATTTTATTGACTCCCTATTTGGTTCAATAAAGTGAAGAGAATGCTCTTTTCAGATAGTTTACAATTGCTTGTAGGAAAATTTTTATTTTAAGATATTTTTTATTTGTAGACTTTTATACTCACTGGAATTGTTCCTGTGTATTATTACTGTTTATCAGCAGAGAGCTCTACAAGGTCTCATTCTGCTACAGTCAACTGTTGTGAAAATGCATGGTGAGCCTGGCAGCTGGGAACGTCGATGCCACACAGTGTCTCTCTCGGTGGCATCTGGATGTGAGGCTGGCCTCCTTCCTAGGCTGTTGGCTAGCTGCGCTGCTGCTTACTCAGATGGATCGCTACTAAAGCGTAACCAATTTACATACATTTTGCATAAAGCTTTCAAGCTATCAGTTCTATGTTTCAGGTTGCAGATTGCTACAATTAAAATTTGTCAGAGCACAGAAGTGTGCATTATACCTATCAAACTTTTGTTCACATAATATATTTTAATTTCTGCATTTTTATTAGCAAATCATTCAGGACTTTTATGTTTCTGGTGCAGAAATGAATGAAAATGGGGAATGGAATGACACATTGAATACAGATAAAATTTTTAGAGATGTTTTCAAAAAGCGTAGACTGGAGGTTATGCCCAACATCTCTGTGTTATTAAAGGAGAAGTATTAGGCGCACTTAAGCAGTTTTTTGAGCGGTGAGGCACACTGGCTTGTGGTTTTAGTACTCATAGTTTTCTGTTTAAATTCCTCCACTGACTTTATTTCATCTGTAAAAGAATGACTGTGAAGTTTGTGGAAGGCTGTTTCATACTAACAGGTTTCCAGGTGACTGAAATTCCATCCATCCATGAAGCCCATTCCCACCGTTCTCTGCATTTGACAGAAGAGCAAATGGAACAGTTTATGCTGTTTTCTTTAAAAACAGCTTTGTAATCAATCAGGGCTAATAAATGAAATGTTTCTTCTCTGCTGTTGTTATAAAATGCTGAAATGGAAAAAAAAAAAAAATTACCTGATATAGATTTATGTCTGTGAGTCTAGTAGGAGAAGCAACAGGCCAGTTCCATGTGTTCAGGGTTTTCCATTGAAGAGTCAAATGACTGGAATTTTTCTTGCAGTGGGCAAGGACATACATTGTCATTTCTCTCAGACACAAGCAGTAACTTCTTTGTCTTTTTTTCCTTCCTGCATCTTCTGAGGTGCTACATAATGTAGGTAAATCACTGTATATACAATATATACAATCACATTTATATACAGTTGTTGTTCAGAGGAAAATATTGATCTTTATTTTCCTAACAGGCCAATCTTAGTGGATAGTATATCTGATGCTCTTTGGGATAAGAAGATTGTCACTGAATATGTTGAAACCTCTTCAGCAGAGTTACAGTTTTCCAGCATGCAGGTTCCCTTTTAAACTGGATTCTAATTGACAGGGTAGGAAAAACTATCATGTGGACAGAATAATGTATTACATGCATCTGACCATATGATTCTTTCAGCCAGTCATGACTTTAGATTCATTTCATTTTTATTTGGCCCAATAAAGAAATTGTTGGAAGAAGGCAGTGATGATACTTCATGTTTAGGATTTGTGAATGACATTGGCTTGGAGGAATAATCTGCATTTGCTGACCTCTGGTTAGCAGGCACATTTTACTTAGTAATGTATAGTGACTCTGTGTTCATGTCTTTTCACTTGCTCTGTGTAGGCTAATTTTTTTTTTTGAATAACAATATATATTTTATTTAATCAGCATATGTGTAGCCATGCATGAGGATGAAAAATGTATTTTAAGCCCTCCAAAGAGGATCTGGATAGAGCCCTAGCGTATCAGGGACTTGATTAGATCCTACTGTGCTGAGTGTAGAGCAATCCCATAAACGGATAACTTCCATGCCTCATTATTCTGTATTACAGAAATTTTCTAAGTCTAATTTAAAGACATTCCATCTTCCTTCAGAAGAAATCCATGCATCTTTGGTGATGGAACCAAAGAAATATTGATTTCCCATAGCAGTCAGATATATGTCGTAACTATCAATATATGAAGAAAAACTAAGAGTGGAATCCTAGAATTACAGGCTTTGAAAAATATATGTGTGTTTATATAAATCTATATGTTAATATATACGTGTGCGTTTATAGATGTATATATGTGTACATATATAAGTTCCTTGAAAGAGTATTTGGGAGCGTTGCTGTGAGCTGGACTTGGGATAAAGTAGTTATGAATCCTCTGAATTTGTCTGCAGATTTGAACTCTGCTAGGTCATCTTGTCAAAACACAGCCTTTAGCTCTGAAAGAACTGAATAGAAGAGAAACAAACATACTGGATTAAAACACTCTTCCAGTGTTGTCAGATAATTACCAAAAAGAAAGTGCCTGAACTGGAAATATCAATAACTGTAATGTGCGAGATTTGTTAAAACACGCAAACTCGCTCTCCACTGACTGTCACTAATATTTATTCGTCCAGTGACTGTTAATCACACCAAGTTTACAGTCCCGTATAGCACCTGTCACAGGTGTTGATCATTAATCAGCTATTACAGCAGTTTATTCTGCTGCTGACAACTTGCAATTTTCTACTGATTCAGCTAGTTTGTCAGGTGGGAATTATGGCATAGCACATGTGACAAAACACATCACACATTTCTCTCTCTCTCTCTCTTCTCTCTCTCTCCTTTTTTTTTTTTTTTTTTTTTTTGCATTTTCAGGCTTCTCTCTCTTCCTCTCTCTCCCCCTTTTTAGACAAACAATATCTGGGAACTCAGAAGTAATAAGGCGGAATGTATAATTAATTACCCAGCTTGCTCTAATTAGGGATGAATAAGTTGTGTCCCTCTCATCATCACAAATGTGGTGATGGGTAATACCAGTTTATGCTGTATTAACTGCAAATATGCAATCCTTCTGAGAGCACTTTTGTTGATGAATTTGATGAATGTGACAATAATTAGCAGAGACAGATGAGAGCTAAATTACTACTGACAATGTAATGCTATCCCGCTCGAGGGTCTGAGAACGTGGCAGGCTAACATGGCAGGGACCGGGGCCTCGTTTCTAATTAATAGTCGTCTTTTTTTTTTTTTTTTTTTTTTTTGCCAGTGGGGAAAAAAAAAAGGAGGAACGGTAATTGTTTTCGTCAAAGGCTGCAGGGAGTTATCAGGGTAATAAAGTTAATTAGCAGAACAAACATCCTTTCACTGCCTTACCAGATTGAGGAAAAGAGGGTAATTCAAACTGCAGAAAGATATGACTAGATGAGATGATAAGCAGAAAAATTTTACACAGGAGGCTAACAGAGAAGAATCAATTTTTTTCTTCAGTTCTTTTGGCTTAGTCCATGGAAAGGAATTACACATTCTCTTCTTTCAGCTCATGAAGTTGCTTGTGTATAAAACTTTATTGTTATGATTTCTACTATGGATGGGAAATGAAGTTAAGAAAGATCATGTTACATTGTTAAATTTTTTCAGGGCCTTCCAAACAGCAATTGTTTTGTTACATTATGTGCAATTTCTTTTTTATTAGAGTGACTTTTCCTAATGTCCACAGCGCTGTATTGATCTCATAATGTTCTTCAAAGAGAAACCTGTTTTTACTTCGTTTCCATGTCTTCAATGGACTCATTGAGTGTGGCCATTGTGCTAGGTTCTGAAGTAGCTAGCTCAGAGTTTGAATTAGTTGATGGATTTCTTTGAGCAGCATTTCTTTTACTATCCTCTAGTGTAAGTATGAAAAGAAAGTGCTTGTTCCTGCCAACGTTAATGCATGTGACTAGCTTTATGCATGAGTAGTCCTATTACATTTACCTCCATTCAGTTATTCATACACAAGTCAGGGCCAAGGTCCAAAAGGAGAAACTCTTTTAAAAGTAGTAACATTAAGGTTTTTAGGTTACTTTGGATGACAGTTTTTATTCTCATATATTTTCAGTGGTGTTCCAGCTTCTCTTGTAAGTTTTTGGCTTACCTCCATGATATGACTGGCATCATACTGTATTATGTTAGCACTTACTATTAATACATATGGGCTTCTGGCAGGTTTTGTAAACCCAGAGGGATCTATCCAAGCACAAATCAGTTCATGTGAGAAAGCATTGAACAAATTACTGCCAAGTAACAAGTTAGGGTGCATCAGCTTCTTTGAAGTGTCTGACTGTCTTACGTGCTCTTACTGTCCACGGTAAATATGCAGTTGCTCAAAGTAGCCTACTGTATGGTGAGAGATGAGTAATCTACCTTGCATTTACTGCAAAATAAAAGCAGAAGTGTAAGTAGTGACTGAAGACCAGCTAATATCTTGTAAGTTTACACCCTAGGTTACCCTATGGTATCATGTGCTTGTGTCTGTACCTTCGGTTACAGCTATTGCATTGTTTTTTGAAATATTTCATCTTGCTGAATTGCTTCGCGCATCAAAGATGCCCCCAAAATACACTGGTACCAATCCAAATGCCTTAGTTCACTTTTTTTTTTTTACAAGGATAGTCTAAAAATATCATTAGAAGTAATCATTAAAACCACACATTCTATACACTTTTATTTTCCAGTTCACCTGCCAATCTCTGTTTAAGCCTTTCTTCACCTCTGTTTAACTATTCTTTTCTGAGATACCAGCACTGTTGTTTCAAATACAACCTAACTGACTGTAGTTGCCTTACATGCAATCTCACATCATTGTGAAATAATTTCTTATAGGGCCTCTTGGCATGCGCGCCGTGAAGCTTGTGTGCTGAATTCCAGTGTGGTGGGTTTATATAAAGACTCTGTGGGTCGCAGTAAGCTGTAGGGCTCTTTCTTCCAAAGAGCTGCCTGACGCTGCCAAAACTGAAACAGGATCCCAGCTCTAGGGGTGAGCCAGGTTTGGTATTTTGGTGCCTGTGATAGATGCAGCACATCCAATGCAATGAGAGAGCTCCGTATGCTGTATTGCTACTGTGAAGCAGCCTCTCCCTTCAACAGAAGCAGAATGATCCAGAGATTAGGGCTAGCAGAAGTATTGGTGAAGTTTAGTTATTTGTTGCAGGCTTCCTCTGCAACTGCACCCAAATTCCATAAGGTGAAATTCTGAACCCCGTGCCAGGCTATGCTGAGCTCCCTTTAACCTCAGAAACGGTGGACTTTTAGCATTTGTCCCTGTGGATCTCACTCCCCCTTTTACTCCCCCAAGTAATTATGGACCTTTACCTGAGTGTAATGAATAAAAATATATGGAAGATCGTGAGGCCCTCAGTAGTGGAAACATGTCATGTAACTTCTTACAATAGACGAAGAGATAATCTGAAGGAAGTTTCGCATGAATATTTCTCAAAAATAAACAGGACTGAACTTTTCCAACAAGTTAGTGCCTAATATGCCACTTTCTGTCTCTCAGGCTGAGAAGAACAAACGCTTTCTGAACTATTTCCGTCACTGATTTCATTGCCCTTCTTTCTCTCTGTGCTCATCTCCTACTTTGTTTAACTTCCCTCTTTCTTTTTCATTTTTCTGGCTTCAGGTGGTAATTTGCACTGTATCAACAGAGCTGGCGAATGCAATAATTGCCTTTGGAACACCAAATCAGTTTTATTTGTAATCATTTTGGTGCCACTTTTTCTCTATTTGGCAGTCTTTATAAAGGAGAGAGAAAATATGGAACAGAGATTAGAATAGGTAATGTTTTTGTCATGTTCTGTTAACCACGTGTTGGCTACTTCAAAGGGCTTCATGTTTTAATTGGTTCAGAACAGGAATACTGTGACTCTTGCAACCGGTTGAGGCAGGTCAGAAGGGAGCTGGTCAGGATCAAATGCTTTTCCACAGCCCCGCTCTTCATTAACAGTCTGGGCACGCAAAATCCATATGAGAAGGTAAAAAGCAGCAAACCATGAGAAAAGTATGACCAAACTATTAAAAAAGAAGGATGCATTATTTCTCCGAATAACTCTTCGTTGTAATGTAATCAAATTATTAATGAAAAGGACTGTAGAATTGTGTATTCCATATGTTTGTTTTCTGTCTTCAAGCTCTAAATGATCAGCAAAGGAAAATACAGCACTGTACTGGCCTTGGTATTTTACAATCTCACTATTTAAGGCTGACCTAAATATCATCTAAGTAATTTTAAATGTCCTCTTTGAAGAAGGACTTTTTTCTCCTGTTAGAGACATCTGCTGCTGCAGGATCATTGCTAAAGGCATCGTTATGGGTAGTACCAAAATACTATAGTGAGAAGTGTGTTAAATCTAATGAGAATCGGTAGCTACAGAGTGAAAGACTACTAGGCCCTCTGTCATTGAAGTTCATAATCTAGGACTTGTCTCTGGATTCCTCTCTTTCTGCTTATTCAAAGTACTTAGAAATCTGTTACTACTTCTTTCCCTTTTTCTTCTTATCATTCAGGTCCTTATCTTTTAATTTCTTACTCAGAAGAACTTTCTAGATGCAGCAGCACTTCACCTGAGCTCTTCCTGTCCATGCAAAACCCACCGTTAAGATGGCCCGGTCGTTATGCCCATCTTTGAATCCCTCCACAGCGTTGCCCTCCACCACACTGAAGCTTTCAGTCCCCGTGCTGAGAGTCCTGTGAACTCTGTCTTGCCCTTTCCACCTGCTGTTGCCTAATTTCACCTCCAGGCTCTTCCCCCCTTCATTCTCCTCTTCATCTGTTTGTCACCTTCTCCTGTTCAGAGTGCAGCTCCTTCTCACCCATTCTTTATGCATGGAATATTTTTTTCATGATCTTATGTGAAAAGTCCTATCCCCCCTCTGCACTCGTGTTTCCCATGAAGATCCCGTCTTCCTTTGACAACCAGGGAAAAGAGAAGAAATATTGCTTTAATACAACCTGCTTACCAAATATAGTCAGCCACCATCTCAACCACTCTTTGTATACGTTGTCTCTTTCTTTCTAACACTTCCATGTCCTTCTGCTATAATGATCTGGAAAAGGGAGCTGTTGCTTTTCTTTTTGGAAGGTGCCCAGAGAGCACCACTGCGTGTGCTACCAGAAGTCAGCAAAATTGAGAGAATATTTTAGCTCAGTCAAGCTGATATTTTCTTGTAGTTTCTTTCATTTAGTAGGGGTGAACTGACCTGTTACTTCATTCTTGTCCTTCTTCTCTAGCTACCACCCTTGCCTGACACTAAATCCAGTTTGCTACTTGTAGAGGGATAGAGGAAACCATCCCGTCTAAATCAGCCTGATGTTATGAAGCTCATTGTTTAGTATTTACCTGCCTTCCTTCCATGCCTTTTTCACTGGGCTCCTGAATGGAGTGTGTCATTATGCTTATTGAGCAGGGGTGCTTTGTAGCCGTGGGTGAAATGAGTTTGTTTTTAAAATCACACGTATGTTTAATATATGAGCAAGTTGGAATATTTGGCAGAAGAAAGGAAGTCCCTATAAATATAACAAGCTGTGGTTTCTCAAAAGAGTCATTAAGTAGAAGAAAGGCTTTAGAAATTGGCTGAACATACTTTAAGTATGAATCTTACCTTTATTAGTACTTTTGGTAGTATTTTTACCACTCTGCTGAACACCTGTTCTGTTGATTTTTCACTGTTTATTCCAGTGAATAGAAATTGTTTGCTGTGTATGGAAGCTAGCTTTTAATCTCAGTGCAGAAGAGTGTAAGAATATAGTTAAACTCAAAGGACTAGAATTAAAAAGATTTTTAGTGATCAAATTATTTAAGTGTTCCTCTGTGCAACTGAGTTTCTATATTGCTGTCCAATGAAATTACAGTACTGCCTAAAACCATTTAAATTGCATGCAAAAAAATATTTGTACACAAGGTGGTGATGTTAGCAACCAGCTTTTTATTAACAACCCACAATAAATAACAACATATTGTTTTCTCTCTGAGATTTCTTATGCTAACTTTGAGTATTTGTATAAAGATAGATCTGAAATATCAGCAAGAAAACGGTGAATTGGTCCTCCTAATATTCACAGGTATCAATGAAAAATAACTGTGAAGCTTAAAATGTCTTCATATCTTTCAGGGCTTCTCATTTCCTTCTGGCATAATTGCACCATGAGAGTCACAGAACACTTCAAATACAATGATGGTGAGAGCAACATGTATCAAAAAAGGTAGGTAACACAACCTTTTATTAAAGTTATCTTTCATATTTAAAATATTTCGTGTTCTATAACTAACTGGTTTAAAAATAGCAGCAGTTAAGATTGGCTGGGAAGAAAGGAAAGTCTCTTTTTAAACTGACATAGAATAAGTATAGATCTAAAAACCAAGGAAAGGGGTAATAAATAATGACAACAGATGTTTGTAAACCTTTTGCTCCTATGTTCACTGTTTCCATGTGTTTTCTTGTCTTGATGTGCTGTCAGCCTCCTCTCACCTGGGACTAGTGATATCTTATCAAAGCCTAAGCAGTTCCTCTTCACAACAGGCAGATAATAGTGCCTTTCAATTTATCATACTAGAAGTCTAAAAGAACCATGGGAACGATTGGTCAGGTGACAGTTTGATGGACAGCTTGACAGCCCTTAAAGCATCATGGGAAATGGTTGTCACCTGATTTTTCAGAGCAACCAGGGAGATAACCTTCAGCATGACAGGAAAAACAAAAATCTGAATATTTGTGTAGGGTTTGCTAACAGCCGTAATGCTCACTTAAGTGATAATGCGGATGAATTTACATTACTTGAAATGGAGTTATCTGAACTGGGATCTGTTCAGCCTGTAAATGCTCTAGCTGCCTTTCAACACTTTTACTAAATGTACAAATCTACAAACAGAGGTAATGTAAGGAGTTTAGAAAAATTATTTATTTTGTATTTCGTCAAACTATCCACACAACAACAGGTATGTTGTTTGCTGAATGAAATCAGAAAAGCAAAATGGCTTAAAAAATTTTGCTTCTTGCTTTGTACATTATTGTTCTGACCACCCAAAAATAAGTACTTAGTCACTGTGAAATGAATCTGTCCTCTTGGTGCTATTTTTAGTGCAAACCAGACAGATGTTTGCATCTGAAATGACCCTCACAATGGCCACTGCTGTGGATTCCTGATGAGATTAACAAACAGGTCAAATATTGAGCTGACATGGAGAATATCCTACTCTTAGATCAAGATTGAGGCCTTTGAAAAGAAAGTGTGTAAATGCTGGAATTGATGCCACCTTGGTTTAACATCTGTGGATAGATGCAAGATGCTGTTTTCTAGGTAATGTAGTTCTGGCACTCCTTGCAAACACTGAAAATAAAAATCCTGAAAAATAAGATCATAACTGTACCTTTTGAAGGAGAAACCTGATGGCAAAAATGGTTAAGCATTTGTTTTTGTCTCCAAAACCTGGATGCATGTTGCATCTGCGTTGTATGAAATGAATGTAGAGGTTTCGCTTTTGTCCTCCAAGGAGGACAGAAAGTTAACGTGATGGGTGGATTCCACTTGGAAAAAGCCTATAATGGGACTCAACAGATCGGTACAATCAGGAGGAAATGCTTTGGCAACTGTTACTGTATTTATTTTAAAACTGTAGGGTTGGTTTGAGCAAGTTATGGAAGTTCCTCACTTTCATTTTTTAAGTGATATTTTACTTCACATCGCAGACTGTTTCTGTCCGATTCTTTCCCTATCAATCTAACCAAGACGCCATTCCATTCCTTCACTCTTCTCTTTGTGTTAATGACATCCCCTCCAATTTCAACCATGTTTGCAGTCTTCTACTTACCTTCTGTAGGTAAGTCTTTTGTTTCAAGGTCCTGAACAATTGAGCTCTTCTTACATCTCTCTCCTCTTTTTCTTTTCTGTTCCCTCATCTCCATTTTCTCTGTTGTACGAAAGATGGCCAGTACAGCTCCCTCTGATTGCAAAGCCTTGTTCTATGCAACTTTCAGCTAGTATCCTGCCACCTTTCTGTTTCATAGTCCCTCTTTTAAAACATGCTTGAACACTTTTTCTAGTGAAGTTTATAAATTTCTCCCTCAAGAAGTTTGAACGATATGCTGTTACTCACCATCTCTCCCCTGGTGAGGGAGAGACCATATAGACGTGTATTTATGGTCACTGTCTGACACAGAATAACAAGTAAATTAAGTTAATAAGAGATTTTGCAGCATTGCATATATATTCCCTCCTTCTTTTCTTTCCAGAGAGCAAATTTTAAGATACTGTGAAGTTTTAACAAGCTTCAGACACTAGAAATTCTGCCATTAGAAATTTTGAAATTTAATTAAGAGCCTATTTAGTATTTTAATGTTATGTAGGTCTATTTTTAAGTAAATCACGAGTAAACAGATGTCCTTCAGATAATTTAAGCTACTTCCTATCACAACTTTTAACTCTACCAATTTTTTTTTTCAGTAAAATTAATATATTTCATAATCCGAAGCCAGCTTATTACTGGGATCGCAGTTTAAAATAATAGCTGAGGATCTGATTGTGTGCAAGCATGCATACATATGTCTACACACACATCCTACTCGACACAGAATATCAGAATAGCAAGGTACAAGATAATTGCATGCTGGTTGTGCCTGTGGATGTCCACAGTACTCAGTGATATACTGGCTTTGGGCAGGCCATGGCAGATGGTGTGTTTGGATGTGGGTTTTTGCAGATGAAGGTAGAGAAATCTCTTTTTAGGCTTTCACAGCTTGCCATGTAAATACTATTGTTCTGATCAGCTCTGATTTATATCCAAGCCTATGGTTAGATAAAAAAGGGCCCTTACCCTTCTGTCACAAACTACTCTTTGTTGAAGTTTCTTTTGTCAAATACCTCGTACTCTGACTCATCTTTTTTCAGTACTGTGTTCAGTTTCAGAACTCAGTACCATTTTACTCAAAATGTACATTAATGGCCAAGTTAGTATCTTCTGAGTAAGGATTGCAAACTTACCATTTACTTCAGATTTACTATTTTAAATATATTTGTTTTCATTTTTGCATATGGAAGGAATCATCTAAGGTGGGGTTTTCTATTTTGCTTTTTTTAAATCATAGCAAACTCACCTACTTTAAATGTGTTTAACAAAGTATCTCTAAGCGTATCTGTGGCTTCTACAGAACTCAAGTTGCAACTGAAGGTTTTTCCCTCTGCATTTTTGCAAACAAACAATGTGGTTGTCAGAGAACCTAATCAGTATTTGAGCTGACAAACAGCCAAACAAAAAAGGTATTTAGCAAGGCCTCTGATTTCCCTAATGACAGAAAATACCCATCAAGGAAACTCAGTAACAGCTGCTCCATTGTGTTAAAGATTTGAAGATGTCTTCTCTTTAAAAAGTTGGGGGGGAGGTATTTACTTTTTTAGAGAATGCGTAAAGAAGCATTTTGATTTCTCTTTGGCATGGGGAGAGAGAGAAATCCGCTGATTAGTCAAGCTAGTACTGCTTTCTGTGACTGAATGCATCAAGTTCTTCTACTTCAAAACCATGTCTTGTGTGGAAATTGTGATCAGATAACAGAAACAGCTTTGCTAATAAGCTCATAACTGTATGTTATGTCCCATCTAGAAAAACTGGGTACTCTAAAGTGCTTCTTGCAGAAAAGAGAGGGGGAGCTTTCTAAGGGAAGAGTCTATAAGTGTTAGACCCTCATATGGTTATAGGTGATAGGGTTTTTTTCCTGTACTTTTAACTCACATCCTCTTTGAATATTAATTATTTTATTGCTGTTGCTTTACAATTTAACTTTATAACATCATTGCAAAAATCATGAGATTTCTAGGTAATTCTAATGAAATGTATGTAATATTTACATTCATGACTGGGTGAACGTGAAGATCTGTTTTTTCTCTGAGGTGGAAAATTGATCTTTTGTTAATGAACATAGATATTGAGCTCAAATGGAATCAGTGTTTGCTCATAACTGATTACAAACCTCTGAGGGTGACTGGTAAAGGAAGCTGGTAATAAAAAGATGAAGACTGGAATCTCAAACTGGTAAGGAGAAAGAGTAGAGAGAGTGGATGAATTGTAAGACCAGAGTGAATGACTTGAACAAGAGAAGAAATACAGGAGAAGCCAAAAATAGTCAATAAATCTGAGTCAGGGGAAACAAGAAGTGGCCAAGGAGAATGAAACAGCAGATTTAGAGTGGCTTGTGTGTAGAACAGCTGTGTTGGAAGTAATAAGACTAAAAGGTCCCTGGCCAAATACAAATGTTTGGTTCCACTTTGCTTTTTAGAGACAAAGGAGTGGGTTGTTTGATCTGATGTTTTGTAGAAACGTAGGAGAAAGGGGAATAATGAAAATCAAAAGGAAAGTCAGAAATGTGGGAAGAGCAGAGCTGGAAAGCAGGTGAGAGAGAAAAGAGAAATAGGAAATTAAAAGTAGGAGAGATTGAGAGACTGAACTGTAATATTAGAAAACTGAAGGAGTTTTCTACCCTTACTGTAACATCAGATCACTTTCCAGAAGTATATTAAGCAATAGGACAAGTATTCTTGGTTCACTCTCTTTTCCCCATCACAGGGGAACAGCATATGCAGAATTTCAATTTTGGTAACTTTTTTTTTTTTTTTATGTTCATGTCTATTAGAGAAGAGAATTTTGAAGACACGTGCCTAGCAGCAGAAGTAAACAGCTAGTCACACTGAGTAATGATTCAGGATTGTCCTTAGTTCTTAGGGAAGTTTGTTTGACTTTTAACTCAGTGCCAGCTACTAGCAAGCTCCAGTTTGTGCACAGGTGTGTTTTAGAAGCTGGACTGGGGCAGAAAAGCTTCTCTGCCATAGCCTTCATTCTGGAATTTCAAGCAGTCTCCTAGTTATACTGACTTCACCTCCATTAGTATTGTGGAGACAGGGGCTGAGACTTTGATTTTGATTTGTAGCCCATAGAAAATGAGCATAGAGAACATAGTAAGGAATGTTAGTGAAATCTTGTGCTGATGAGAAAATACACTGAAACAGTTCATATGCTACCTGGAGTTTTCTGAAGACTGATGACTTTGTGACTAGAATATTGCTTTGATTTAGCCCAGAGGCGAATGACTGAGATACAAATAATTGAAATTATTGTTGTTTAGTTGTGAAGGAGAGCATTTTAGTACACTGGAGACAGTGGAGACTTTTGTCCTGAAATGTGGAAGATGTTGACATCATCAACCTCAAACAGATGGAGAATATGCTGTACCTGAAGAAATCATCAATATGCTTCCTACTGTGTAACAGCATATTTGCTTGGTTGAGTTTTAGCTCAGTGTTCTTCATCCCTGAATAGATCTCATCTAATGTTGGAGTATTTTTGTTGGAGGCAGCATGGTAACATAAATAGAAAAAAGGATAGATCACTGTGTCATCTGCATATTTCTGACATCAAATTTATGCCTCTCTCAAGCTGACAGCATTATTTTATGTTCAAAAGAGTTAGAGGCTTCTGAGAGGCCTGGGAGAATGAGGTCTCCAGTGGCAGCAGGAGTTTACGCACGAAATGAAAGACTGATAGGGGTTTCTATGTTACACCATGGTGTAACGTAACAATTTTCAGACTGTGGGATTTCTGAAGCATTGGCAGAGTTAGATAGGCTTGTATATGACTGGTAGCTGGTGGTATTCTGAACTTGCTCTGGAATAAGAGGTTTGATGCTTGGTTGCAGTCTGTGCAGCCAGGATGTCATCAGTGTTGTTTGCACTTGTGAATGTGGATGAGACGGGAGACTGTTTCACCAGATGAGGCACTTGACCACTTAGGCTTAAGTGGTGATGGCTGCTTATAACACTTCCAGCAGTCAAGAAGAACATAAGTAGGATTCATGTATCTTGGGTGTGTGTTATTTAGAATATTTGGCACTTTGTGAATGTACTGAGCTTAGAAAGAAGAATAGGGGCAGCGTTTGTTTGCTGACATAGGACGCATCCTCACAAGAGGAGCTTTGTGAATGTACGTACCTACCTGTTCTCTTCTGAAGTACGTTGCTGCTGCTTTTCAGTGTTTGGTGTTTCGCTAGTGACCTGTAGGCACTTAACTCTACGAAGAAGCATTGTCTCCCACAGAAAGCTCCGAAGGATTTGGATTCATAGTTTCAGTAGTGGTTGATCTATGAAAGAATAAGGCTTAGGCAAGTCAAAGTAGATGATTTCCTCACTGTTTCAGTCTTTGTTTCTGACTCTTGCTGCTGATGTTCCTGCTTCTCTCTCTTCCTCTGGCATATGTTAGGAGTTTGTATATCATGTGTGTGTATATGTATATATATGGATACACCCCCACACGCACACACCTTATATATTTATATAAAAATCTTTAGAATTTATTGTAGGAGTCCTCAGGGCAGGACTGAGTTTCACAGATCTGCTTGGGTGACAGGAAATCCATGGAGTGATATTCATGAGGTGATCATTTCCCTAAAACTTTGGCTGCATTGTCAAGTCTTGTTTGTTGACATTTAATCCGGAAATTAGGGTCAAAGTTTAAGTGAACCTACAGGTTAACCCAGATCTGATTTCTAAAATCTGAGGAAGGTGAGTAAAGAAATGCATTTTGTGAGTTTTGCAGCTTCTGCCTTATCAACAACCCATCAGTAATAAAGTGTGAGTTCATTTATGAACTCATTATTGTACCCTGAAGTGGACATGTAATATATATTAACTTATTCCTAGAATGCTGAATTCAAATTAATTTGTCTTAATTGAGACACCTTTTTTGGATTTGATATTTGAAGAGAGGATTAATTCACTGCCATCTGTTATCTTATCTCGCGTTGGTTAATGATAGCCCAGCAGTTTGGGGAAATGAAATGAGCAGGCACAGGGGTCACCGTCATTATCTGGATCATTTTATGTGATGCAAATGAAGTCAGGTACATCACCGCAGCTAATACCGCGCAGAGTTCATTTAGTGATGGCTCTCACATTGATCCGTTTTAGTTTTGTTCAAAAGGTTCATATTGCTTTCTTCAAGACTGCGTCTTAGGCACCAGCCGTGTGCAAGGAGTAGACAGTGTGTCTGGTACCTGGTTTCTTTTGTCTCTTTTTGATACCCTAGGCAGTTCTTGCCAATTTGGATTTTGGTAGGGAAATGGGCATATTGCACCAGGGATGTTCTGAACCGCAGAAAGGTTACCCGGTTGGCCAAATATTGTCATGAGCTGCAACAGTGTAACCTTGCTGGAGCTATAGCTGCAATTGATATGCAGGAAAGGTGATTTATTCTTGAAGCAATGGTGGGAGTGCTAGAAGCACAGCAAAATAGAGATGACAAAAAAAGTGATGTTAAATATAGGGAATTCAGCAAGTGACAGTTACTATGCAAATTTTGACTGTGATTCTGCAAACACTTCAGTGACCCAGTTAAATTTTCTTGTTTATATTCCATTTAATTTCATATTTTGGAGGCTTTACTCTCTTGCTTAGCCTCTAACACTTACTATCAGATTTTTTTTCTTTACAGAAAAAGGTAAGATTTTGATTTTTGCTTCATTAGGCCTGTCTTCCACCACCTTGGCAATGTAAAGGAACCCAGAGTCCGTGCAAAGCGCTGACAGGATATGATAAATATATACTTCACCAGAAATGAAAATTAGGCCGCAACAACATTTTGGCACAGGCAGAAACTTTCTAAACTTTTCACTGTTACCATTTTGCACATAAAGAGGAGTTTTTACTGTAAGATAAAATCACTTTTCAGACATTAATAAAAACTTTAATGCTTTGCAAGGTAAAAATCTTCTCTGCTTAACAAAGATGGGAGCTGAAAAATGAAGTGACTTAATCAGTGCTCTGTAGTGAGTCTTCAGCAGTACTTGGACTCGCATACAGGAGTCCTGCTTTCCAGTTTCATCTGGTTAATATCTTCCTTTTCATACTAACCGTAGCTGCATCAGTTTCACTGGCATTATCCCAGTCTTGCACCTATTTTTCAAGGATCAATTCTAGTTCTGGATGTGTCATAAATATGTTCACATTTTAATAGTTTTCACTGCAAATGGTCCATGCAAGTATTTTAATGTTCTCTTTCCTTGACTAAATAGTTTAAGGCTACACCAATTTTATTATTATTATTATTATTATTATTTTGCTAATACAATATATTGCATATTTGATAGTAAGCAGTTTCACATCTGTGACTGAATGATAGAAGCTAAAGCTGATATGGATTTTCTATTTTCCGTCACTCCGTATCATTTGTAAACTCTTTAGTTCTGTAAAAGATCTGCTTTAAATAAATAAATGTATCCTGACTAATCCTCTTTGAGTAAGTGGAAAGCATTTAATCCCATGATTCTGTAAATCCAGGGTAGCTGTCAAATTGTGTGTTCATTTTTCTGTATTATCTAAATCGGTTTGTATCAGATCTTTCATTGACAACAACAGTTTGTTATTTGGATTAAACACCTCTCATGCTCTATAACCTTTCATTTAAGAGTCATTTGCATCCCTTTTTTTTGGCTGCTACTTCAATCATCTGTATTTTAACAGTTCTTTAGGAATACTTGCTGCTAAATATTCACTCTGCATTTAATTTTTTTTTTTTCAAATTGTGAACAGTTCTTCAAGATCTGGAATTCAAACTATTTTTGTTTGTGTCACCAAGAGGCTGAATTCATTTATCAGTTTTCAATTTAAGAAAATAAAAATAGATGATTCATGAACTTCATTTCAAAATTTTAAAAAGTGGTTCATTAATTGAACAGCAGCTGGGGGGAAAAACTAATCAGCTCATTTCAACTGGAATAGCTCATTATCATTTTGTCTGATGAAGTCTTTGGAGTCTGGTTTAATGGGAAGTGGGTCCTTCATACAGTTGCCCCCTCAAATGCCTGGAAAAAAGGTCAATTGCCCCCCATACAGAAATTAAAACTCATATTAGAAGATGTACTTCCATTTTTAAATTGCTAGATATAGAAGTCCTCTTGCTGTCTTTTGACATGAAGGAAACGTTTAGTTTTTTTCAGTTCTTCAAAATAGTTTTTCATGGATCAGACTGAGGAATACTGATTTCTAAAACCAGAGCCAATGTGAGACATCTTGTGCAAGAAGCTGAAATGCTTCTTTCCACTAGCAGATCTCTTCGTCTTGGCCACGGGGATGTGGAGAATTGCATCTCCATTTTAGTTTATGATACCCAGAGTTGGACAGGAATTCAGCCTGGGAATCGAGGAGGTTATAGAGATGGTGCATATAATGCAGGGCCACATGTTGTCTCCTGAACCTTGCAGACTTGATACCATCACTGTAGGGCAGATGTTGTTTTTAAAAATGTTTTCTAAGAAAATAATATAGACTCATATGTGAAAGCAAAAGATGGAGCATTGAGATTCCTGGATTCTCTTCTCTGCTGTTGTTTGACCTGGGACAAGCCTCTTTTGCCTCATTTTGAGGCTGTTAAGATAAATCTTTCCTACAGCCAGTGCTATGTTAAGTTTAGGTTCATTACTCTTTGGAAAGTGCTTTGAATTGTAATATGAGACATATGAGAGACGTGTATAATAGTAGTGGTCATTTGAGTACTGGGTTTGTAATGATTTTGTCAATGATCAGCGTTGCAGTAGAGTAACAAAACTGCGTAACTTTTAAAAAGTAAGCTCTAACTGTTCTTTAATGTTAAAATATCCAAATATAGGAGGGGTTATTTCTATTATTTGAAGAAAAATCTTATTATTCATCTGTAGCTTTTGACATTTGATAATAGTGCAATTATAATACAAAAGTCCTTTTTTTGCATATTTCATTATTTTGGAGACTAAATATGTCTGAAACAAAGTATAGGAAATTTAATGTATGTTTTTTCAAGTCTGCTATGTATCTACACAATTTTTCTCTTGCAAAATGTGCACACCAACATAACATACATAATTAATATCATGGATAACTAGTAAAAAATAAAAACAAAACAAGACACAGTACTTAGCTGAGTAGGTATTTTTATGAATTAAATTTATTGTACATCTGTTGTAAAGTAATTCATGAAGGATCTTCAGCAGATTCTGCACTTGAAAAACACAATACTGAAAAGTAAATGCTTTGTTCGAACTTCCACACTGGCAAACACTTTTGAAAGAGGAGAGTAAGACTGACTGTGAAATTACTCTAGTTAAGGTTGTTTAACTCCAGTTAGGATATCAAAATATTTTTCTAAACTTTTTTTCACAATCAGTATTGGATTTCTTCAAAAAGAAAATCTTTACTTAGATTAAAAAATGTTTTCTGGTGATTAACTTTTTTTTTTTTTTTTTTGCCTTTTAAATTTTAAATCAATAGAGTTCAGTAGATGACATCTAGTTTCTCTCTGCCACCATGAGGGCAAAATTTTACTCTTGTAGGACAAGTTGCTGTCCTAATCTAACGTAAGAGCTGGAACATTTCACAGTATTTGGTTCACTTCTGAAATGCGTGCTAAAACTCTGAGATGTGGCAGTAGCATGATTAAATCAAAACCTTTGGTGAAGGTTGCTGGGTTTCTGTCTGTTTTCTCAGTACCTGAGAGGAAAATCGGGACTCTTCAGCCTTCTCCAGGAAGTCTCACGCAGGAAGAATGAGACTCTTGGTTCTATGCAAATAGCAAACATTTGCTCAGCCCCCAAACTACGCAGTACATATTATTTACACGTAGGATGCCATCATATGTGTAGTAAATATGGGATGAAGCGTAATTACGAAGCACAGAGTTTGGAAACTATTTAAGCCTGCCTCTTTGTGTACATATATAATATGTTTCCCTAATGTGTATTACAGTCTCTTCTACTGCTGATCCAGACTTACTGGATTTTTCAGGCATTTTCACTGATATTTTAATGATGATTGATCTGCTGCGGTTTTGTAAATATGTATTCTTGTCCCCCAGATAGGTATCCTTGAGCTTTATGTACTCACTAAAGGAGAAAACTGTTATTTAACAGTTTATTTAACGTGGGAAGATGAACTAGAACTCAGAGATATTGCACAATAAATCATTAAATTTATAGTACATTGCTCTCAAAAATAAATTGTTGGTTATCCTATGAATTTAAGTAATTTGTTGCTACTGATATACAATTTCATTGTTGCACTGCTTTGCAGTGAAGTACCTTTTCCACCTTCTTCTATAAACTATGTAATTTGATTCTGCCCTTGTATCAGCAGCTCCAGAGCTATGTCTGTTTTACTTTAATTGTGCTCTTTGAAAGACAGCTTTGTGCTTTGAGCTTTTTCTAATACTGTATTTTACACAAAAGTTGGTGATATGAAAAACAATCTTGAAAAGAACAGAAAACCTGTAAACAGAGATTTTCAGTGTTTTTCTGAGTGTAATACTTCAGGGAGTTTAGCTTGAACTTAGTTCTCCCCTTATAATTACTTTAATCAAGGATAATTCCTAGCTGGGAGAGCCATATTAGAATCAGTTTCATGCTTTGATGCAAGTGAGTTTTATGGGCAGGACTACCAAACAATGAAAACATCATATTTCAAAGCCTTTAAGAGAGAATCTTATCCCATGCCCCTGTTGGTGCAAATAACAGCCCTTGGTGTTGATCTCTTTTTGCATGCAGGCATATGACTCACCCAGTTCATTTTTTATTGCAGATTCAGTGAAAATTAAAAGCTGTATTCAAATACTGTGCTTTTTCCTATGCACTGCATTACTTAAATATAACTTTTTCAGAATTGGGGAATGTATTTAATACAGGAATAATGCATTTTATATTATTGCCATGGAAGCCCACGGGGACACATTGGTAATGGTCACATGAAAAACTGAAGTGGCTTAAAATATTCTGCTTATTTGTTCAGTATGTATGAATTCTGCAAAGGCTACTGTATATGTCTCTGCAGAGTGTTTATTTTTGTTACCCACAGTTTAATACATCTTTTTTTTTTTTAATACATGGCAAATTTTCAGTGTAAGTACCTGTACGGCTGTTTATAAACAGCGCAACCTCTTCCATCTCAAATGCCATCTTGAAATTCCTCCTGGGCATCTCTCTATATCAAATAATGGAAGTATTCATTTATATGCTACTAAGGTGACAGACGCCTGAAGAGAAGCATCTGAGGAATGGTGCAAGAAATGGCCCCCAAATGTGTGTTCTCATGGAATTTCAGAGCACTATAGAAACAGACTTTCATGTTTTCTAAATATCTGTGATGCCGAAGTTTCGCTTCCCTGTGCTTGTGCTTTTCGGTAAGCCAGTGTTAGTACTGCATTGCTTAGGAGCATCGGTGTGGCTTTAGACACTGCTGGTCTGCTCCTGCAGCAATCTCACCGAGCCCCCCGTGGTCCCTGCTGGGTCATACTGGAATCACACTGTGCCCCTGTGTATGATACACCTGTATGGCATGGGTCTGTGGAGTAAAAATAGTGGTAACAAATGGGTAGTAGTAACTAGGATGACGCAGTGTGATGACTTGATTAGGTGCTCTGTTGGATAAAATTTTCCTGGAAAAAAATGGCAGTTTTGTTTTGAGGAAGATGTTCACTATAGGCCCCCGGGCATAAGTTACATGTGTATTTTTTGTTTGTTTGCTTGTCTTGGTGGGGATTTATATGAACTTTCTCCCCCTCTTCTAAAGGACTGGTGCCTCCCGATAGCTTATCTTTCATTTGTCGTTCTCTCACTCCTCTTACCTGGAACACTGTTGCTAATAGTTCAGTGCCGTCAGTGTTTGCTACGGGGTCGTTAGGGGCTGAGGGACATTCCTGCTCCAGGCAATGGAGAACACATTGCTGGGAGCCTCCCTGCCTTCTGCCGGGGACACACCGGGGCTCCTGGTTGAATTCCCTAAGGGAACAATGCAATATATAGGATTTTGTGGCTGCCAAAGGCACAACACCCAGCTATCAAGCACTCCTGGTTTAAGTGGTTAACTATGAGTTTTAAGGATGCTTACTTGCCCAAAATACTGTCCATATTTAAGTGTGTGTTTTTATCTATAGTCTTTGGTGACCAACTCAGTACCATAGACCGATCTCATAGTAAAATGCTTATTTTGAACTGAATTGACACCTTTGTGAATATGTTCTATTTATGATAGACAGGCAAGGGTAATTCAGTAAATCAGTTCCTGGTAGCTTCACCAAGCGTTCACTTGAATTCATCTCTCTGTCATCCTTGTCATTTTGCTTTCCCATACGAAGTTAGAAATCATGCTTTTTTGATTAAGATTTTTAAGATCCAAGCTTTAGATTTTTAATAATGAAATTTTGCCAAAGAGGAGGAGGAATGAAAACTTCTTTTTTAAATAAAATTTCAGTGGATATAATTATGATGGTGAATGCCCTACTTTCTCTTCAAGAATGTGAAACTGAAACAGACTGCAAGTAAAAGAAAAAGTTACAATTTATAATCATTATTCAATTGGGGGGGGAGAAAAGCGCTGAGATTTAGAGAAAAATTGTTACGTTATAGAAAAATAATGTTAACCATTATAAAATTAATACAAATATTAATAACCTAAATAAATAAATAAATTTTGTTTTAAATTCTGTGAATTACAGGCTGATAGTGCCCTTTAATGAATTGGAGTCCTTTGAGGATGGAGCTTGTCATTAACACACATCATCAACTGATGCATTTTAATAATACATAGAGTTGGAAGAGAGAGGAAGTGTAAGCTACTGAAGCTTGCAAAACCAATCCCCTGAAGCTTTCATGTTTTATTTGAGCATATGTTTTGGAAGTGGTGGTGTTGACACTGGTGGCACTAATCTCCTCTTTATCTTGTTTTGATTAAAAGGATATTTGAATATTATTTTTGGCAAACTTTTATCTAGCCTCAAAGGGGTTCCCTTGTAGCAGCTACAGAGAAATGGCCATAATAAACACATTGTAAGATACACTTACATCATACATTATAGCCACTGTTGGCGTACTCCAGGAATGCAAAATACTCCTGAAGAAATCAAATGAGCCTGTGTTCAATGTGAAGCTCATGAAAATATAAAATTATGCTCTATGCATTTTTTTTTTGTTTTGCAAACCAAGCTGTGTGAATTGTTTCAGCATTGTCAAGGAAACTATGCATTAGATTATGCAAGAATTCAGTTGGAAATCTATATGGTTGGGAGACAAAAGGTTACTGGAGTTTTATGACAGACTGCTATTTTTTATAAAAGCAGACATCCCCTTTCTTTACATCATTTTTACCATCTGTCAGATCTCTGGGTAGTATTCTATCAAACCTTACTTCTTATACTTTAAGTGGTATTAATGATATGAAATTTCATATTCAAAATACACAACAAAAGTTTTTTATCTTTTTGCTTATGGAATATGCAGATATGCATAACTGTTCCACAGATGGTGTGAACTGTGTGGATCCAGGCATACTTAATTACAGTTATCATAGGAAAACTTACAGGGAAATGGTGTCACCCATTTGAGAAAATATCACATTCAGAGAAGAGTACCTGTGCTCTGCTGTCCCTTTGCCATTTTCTTCTCTATGACAATGGGCAAAGAGTGCACAGCGGACCTTGTTCTCTACGTATTTGTGCATGACAAGGCCTCTCCAATTTCTTAGGTGCTGGATCAAGCCTCAGGTCCAGGATTCAGCATTCAACAATATTAGCATATTACTTTTCTTCTTCATCCCTGTGTAATGTGTTTATAAATAATATTGACTGTTTTTAGAGCTCGCTTTCCTCAGACCCCATGCTGCTTATTTTGATTCTTGATTAAAGTGCCTAATTTTAGATTTTAAACTGCATCTACACTTTCAGTTGAGAGCAGTGGGATTCACAGTTGCTCAATAAAATCAGTTCACTTTTTAATGCACCTAATTTCAAACAAGCCGTTCTAATTATCCAGAATAGAAACTCGTCCCTGACTAAAGCCTGCAGCATGGATTCTTTAATACTGTGTCTTATTGTGTTAGGAAAGTATGGAATCACATGGCATAATATGGTGGAGTTATTGCTTGCAATTTCTTTTGCTTTCCATCCTCTCAACACCGTGCTTGTGTGATTTTCAATTAATCCGTATTTCAGCAGAAATGCTTTCTAATTCTTATTTCTTCTTCTAAAGTTGCAAGTGACTTTATCCTGTTAGTGGTCTTCTGTTTTTTCACAGATGGTACCTTCCTTCTGTTCTTTAACGTTGTAGGGCTCACAGAGGATTGCAGTATTCATGACATCCTGTATCTTGTCTACCTTCTCCTCCTTTTTACTAGGCAGATGTGGAGATCTGAGGCTTAGGGAATCCTGAGCATCCTGCTGTTCATTTTTCTGCTCCAAGAGTATATGCAGCAGATTTTGTTCCTCTTGTTCCTCCTTTGTGTCTTGAGACACCCACAGGTGCATTCTGTTTAAAGGCTCCTGACTCTTCTGTTGTTCTTCTACATGCAATTCATGCTGGGAGACGATCTTCTGCAGATCTTTTTCCTCTTCACATACCTCCTGAGACATTATGATAAGGTCATTGTACTCACCTTGCTGTTCCATTTCTTCATCAGATGATGATAAAAGGAACATTTTGCCTGAGTAATCTTGTCTTTCCTGCTTGTGTTCCTTGCAGTCTGCTAGGCTTTTACTGTTTGAATAGTCTTTTGTTACCTGCATCTCATTCTCACAGGTTCTTATTAGGGACGATGCATTGTGGTGTTCTGCTCCCGCTGCCTGGGGCTCCTCCACATTTGGTACCTTTTGGAGAAATTCAGAGCTCACAAGATCTTGTCCTTCTAGTTTTTGTTCTTTTTCAAAAGTTACTTCTTCAGACAAACTGCTGAGGTATCCAGGTTGCACGGGTTGCTGTGCCTCTCTGTGTGGGACACAATGGTAGTTCTGCTTCTCTTTGCAGAATGCTTCCTCCAACTCAAAACTCCCCTGGTTCTGTCCTTGCTGCTCTGTTTCATAGATTACTTCCACAGGCAAAATGTTCAGTTCTTGTTCCATACATTGCACTGTCATGTTTGACATGCTTTCATAGTTAAACTCCTCCTCAACATGCATGTCCTGAGACTCGGAGCTCATGTGATCTTGTTCTTGGTTTTGAGTTTCAGAAATTAAACTTAGGGAGAAAGTGCTCAGGTTTTCTGCTTCTGTACCTTGATCCACTTCCTCCTTTGGTGGATCAGAGAAGTCCTGTTTTTCATTAGACAGTGCATTCTGAGACTTTGAACTCTTGTAGTCTTGTTGTTCTTCTTGTTTTTTTTTACAGGTTACTCCCAAAGACAAAACATCAAAGTATTCAAGTCTCATGGACTGTTGCTGTTCCATACTCGGTACCTCGTGGGTTTTTTTGTAAGGTGCATTGTCAGGCTCAAAGCTCTCGTCCTTCTGTCTTTTCTGTTGCTTTTTGTCATAGATTGCATTCAAGAATGAAGCGTTCGGGGCTTCTGGTCCCAAATACTGCTGTCCTTCTATAGAAGGAATACTGGTAGATTCTGAGCTCATGTGATCTTGGCCTTTTTCCTTTTCCTTTTTATAAGTTTGTTCCCTGTATAAAGTGTTAGGATGTTCAGGTCCCTCAGGCTTTTGTTCTTCTTTCTGAGTTATGCCTTCGTCCTCTTTGTAGACTGCTCTCCCTGAACTGATATTTATGAGATTCTGTTCCTGCAGCTGCTCTTGTTCTAATGTTACAGCCAAGGACAAAGCTTTCAGATGTTCTGGGCCCAGACATTGTTTGCTATTTTGTATACTTGGGTAATTCTCTTTTTTCTTGACCAGTGCTTTGTCAGATTTTGAACCCATGTGATTTTATCCTTCTTGTTGCTCTTTTTCATAAGTTACTCTGAGGGAAGAGTACTACGGTATTTGGGTCTCATGAATTGTTGCTCTTCCTTGTTTGGTACACGGTGGTAGTTCTCTTCTTCTTTGTGGTCTACACCTTTCAATTCAGTACTCCTGTGGTTCAGCCCTTCCCGCTGTTCTCTTTCAAAGCTGTCATTCAGACACAGAATATCAAAGTGTACTTGCCTCTCCTCTTTGTATTTCTTGCGTTCTATATGCTGAGGCACTAAATTCAGATGTTCTTGCATCTGTGTCTCTTCACTGTTGTGCAAAGCAATTACATTGTCTTGAACCTCCGTATTGCCTTGCTTGACACACAGAGGTATGGTGGCATCCCCACAGCCAGGTTCACCCAAGGGTCCAGTGTGCCTGTAGTCTTCTTCATTATTCAGAAGCTCTTGGTTGACATTCTCATCCCCCTCGGATATAGCAACAAGGTAGTGGTTTTCATTTTTCTCATTTTTCTTTTTTTTTCCTTCCTTGTCCTCTGCAGAGTTGTTATATAGGAATTAGGAATTTTGTATGAGTAGCAGTTGTATTTTTGTCCCCTTTTCAAACCCATGTCCCAACAGCTTAAGAATCAATGACTTCAAATAATACACTGAACTAACATCCTCTCACTGTCTAAGCAGTCCTTGACTTCATCATCTGTGGAGCAAAGACTATGTCAGCCTTTAAACACCTATATTAAATTTACCAGATGTGCACCAATATGGGCTATCATGTTAAATAGCAACAGCACTTACCTTCCCTGAAAGCAGCAAAACCAGGTTGTTACGTTTTCAAACAAGCTCCTACGGTCCCGAAGGCATTCCTTCTCTTCTGTGTCGGCAATTGGCACCGCTAGATCCTTGCTGCACACACTCTCCTCATTCATGGTCAAACAGAACACAAGAAATAGGACTTTTAGAAAAGTAAGCGACTCTTAGCATGGTCTAAATATGGCAGCTCAGAGAGGGAGCAGAATAAACGCATTTGGTAGCTGGCTGGATGGCAATGGTGACACGGTGCCCGTCTCCCCCCGAGTGGCTTTTTGTGACGTAACAGCGCGGGGAGGTGAAGGGCATCGCGGCCACAGCGCTGCCGAGTCCATCGAATCGGCTGCTGTGGCACAGCAATCCGACAGGCTCCGGCCGGAGGACCTCTTTGGCTGGCCTAGTTACATGATGTCCTCCTAAAAGCACTGTGGATTCTTTGCTGAGAGCATTAATACTTTCTGGGTTTGGTGGGTTTTTTTGGAATTGATAGCGTGAGTAGCAGGTTGCTTCACTGAGACTGATGTTTGTCATCCTATACGTATGCAGTGAGCATGTGGTGGTGTCTACTTTTTTGCCCAGGATGCCGTTAACATACAACCTGAAGGCTCACAAACAATAAATATCTCCTTCTCAGGAATAGAGCTGAGCTTTACAGAAAGTATTTGTATTGTCTGTAGCCCAAATGTAAGATTTTCTCTATAGATTTCACTCGCTGATTACTGTCCGAGTATGAGGAAAGTTTACTGGTTGAGAAAAGCAGGGCTGAAATTCAGAGTTTCTCCATTTTTCTGTTGTGAGTAAAACGGTCCAGTTATTCTTTGTGTGCTTTTATCTTGGAACCATGCAAAAAACCAGCTTTTTACAATTTTTTTTTTGCCTGAAATTGGTGACATTTAAGATATTCTGGTCAAAATGATAATAATGTCTTTTTTCTATAATATCAAACATTGTGATCACATAAATCATGGCCTCTATCAAACCTCTGTGAAGACAATGTGTATCGTTGCCATGTTTTTTTTTAATTTTCATCAGTAGAAATCACAGATGGGTTCTTAGTGATGAAACTGTAAGCAGCTTCTAGTCTGTGTAAGTTCAGCTAGATTTCTTTTGAGCATAGTTAATGTTTAATAAGTTAACCAACGCTAATGAAGGAATTTTATTGAGATTGTGTTATGCCAATGAGTCAGTTCCTTAAAAAAAAAAGTTTTATTTTTCTATGATCAGTAATATTTCTCTCCTAAAATTGCTGTACCTACTTGTGCTTATTTCTAGATCTTGAGATTTATTAATAAGACGATCATTCTGAAGTTAAATTTGACATGATTTACAGTTAACGAATGTTGGACAAAACGGGGAGGTAGTAGGTGATATGCTGGTGCTGTTTGTTCTGAGAGGTTTTCTTATCCCCAAACTGGGTTCTGTATCACTTTGTCTCATGTGTTTTCATACTCTGGTGCCTTTGATACAGAAGCTCACAAAAAATATTTTAATGGCTTTTCTTCTTGCGAGAGCTAGGTGACATTTGTAACTTTTAGACTGGGGAGCATAAAGTAGAGTTTAAGGGTATATTAATTTTTAGAGTACTTTAGTATGATTAAAAGCTAGTTCATAGTGAAATAATAGAGCTATGATTACTTTCTGAACTTTCTAGGCTTTCTAGCAGATCACATTGCAAAACTTTCCATTAAATTATATCCTTTCATATCAGTAGATTTGATGCCTATAAGACATTCAAAGATTATATTGACGGGTGTTAGCAAGAGGGTTTTGTTAGGTTGATAGAACCTTTGATAATAAAAATATGACACAATCCTTAGCATTTTCAGAGAGCAAGCAATGCCTTGGCTTATCAAAGTTTCTTTTGTTTTTACACCCATTATGGAAACCTCTGTTGGTGTTTAGTTGCTATTTTAACATGAAATAGCTTGCTGGTGTACCTCTAGGAGAAGCCATTGTATGAGTTACCTATCTGCTCCATGAAGGTGCAGTTAAAATATTTGCTGTTCTTGCAGCACTTCCCCTCACAAGCAATCGCTGTCTTGGAAATGACCAGATGCTTCAACTGTCTAAGCTAACCCCAACCTATATTTTGACATTATAAAGAGATTTTTTTTCAGATTCTACACTTAAATGTTACGTATCTGGGATATATGCATGCATTAGGTGCTTTATAGGACATGTAAATGTTGCGTATCAATCATGACATCCAATGAAGCATCCCAAAAGAAAAGGGAGGTGATGGATGGTTTTCTGGCTTCTATTCAAAACTCCTGTTATGTTGTGGAGTACTTGCTATGAATGCTTGGCAACAAAAAGGCAGACATCCTATATTACGCAAATACTTAAAAGCCTGCACCCAGAGACAAGAATGAAACAAGAGGTGATTTTATATACATAGTCCCTGCTGTCTCCTTCACCTCTCCTGGGAAGTAGGTATGACATAATAGGATTTGAAGGTTACTCTTCAAATTTCCTCTCACCTTCAAGTGAGTAACCCATGTCATGGGTCACAGAAAGCTGTCGTCTTGACATCTAGTGATGCAAAGATGGCTTGGAATACGCCTTTTTGTTAGAAAGAATTGGAAATGAGACTTGCAAAAGTAAAAATTATATTCTATTTTATTTTTTCGTCTTGTTTAAATTTTTAAACTAGCCTTCAGATTAAGAAAATAACTTAAGCACATGTGCATAACAGTGCATTTGAAACTTTGGAAAACTGGAGCTTTTAAAAACTGGAAAACTGCCACTTTGAAAAATTGGAAAACTGGAACTTTGAAAGCCTCCAGTTAAGTTTCCTGTGTGAAAATCAGTTCTTCCAATCTTCCATTTCTTACATCATTAAAGTGATTTCTTGCTGAGTGCAATGTTATATTATTTTAAATTGCATTATTTTAAATTGTTTAAAATTTAAATTGTTAATATTTAATCTCATGCCTTAGAGTGTTTGGTAAATATTACCAGTAAATATTTGGAGGGGAAGTTCTATAAATGATTACCAGAATTTTTTTCAGTATCTGAAAAGATAATTGATCTAGGAAATATTCCTGTCAGAAATATTTAAGAACTTTATATATGGACAGAGATGTCTCATAAAAAAAGTATTAATCTGAAAGGGTGTATTTTAATACAGTTGTAGCTGATTTTAGTTACAGTTCTTCCAAGTGCAAATTTGTATTACAATTGTGGTTAATAGTTTAAAATGCAATTTTAAATCTGCTGGAGATGTCTCTTACTATATTTCTTTTTTTGTTACCTGTTGCCCCTCTTCAAATCATATTTATATACATTATTAGCAGCCATCCTCCTTTCGTCTAGTTAGCACAGCAGTACACTAACTCTGTAATTTAGTGATTTAATACCAGCTATTTCTCACTGGATATTGGTACATGGGCATAGAATTATTTGAAAAAATAACAACAATAAAGCAGATTAACAATATGAATTTTACATCAACTGTTTCCTTACTAGTACTACAATAGCTGTCCTAAAACAAGTGTGATGAGTTACCTGCTGTATTTTCTTATACCTTTTTCGGTCTGTCCCTCCCCCCATTAAAGGGTTCTTTGCTCTCAGTAATCTTTTCAATAACAGGTAATTGCAGACCATGGGCAGTCTTCTTTTAGATGAGCTTCAATCTTTTGTTGGAGGATAATTTTTTCAGACTAAATCTCTCGGGTTTTTTGTTTTCTTCTGTTTTGGATACTAGCACAGCGTAGAGGTATCCGGAAGTGATCTTGCTAGTGCAGCTCATAGATTCAGAGAGAAAAATAAAGAACTGAAAAGAAAGTTTGAAAAGCGTTTGCTGTACTATATTTAACCTGCTGGTCAGGTCTGGTCAGGTCTGACATGACCAGTCCGGTACAGAGGAGAGTAAAGTATCCTTCATTCTGGACCCCCATCTTTCGGAAGGATCCGCCTGAGGTAGGATGGCATAAATTACATATCTCCTCCCCAGAGGACGTTAGTGAGGAGGACTTGAAGACTTAGATGGTCCTTTTGGTTATAACCAATGCAACTGAGAAGCTTTACATTTACAAACTAGAGGCCTTGGTGGAGAGCTGAAGTGCCAAAAGCTCATAGTGACTATCAGCCTGCAGAAAGTAACGCAAGTTTTAAGAGACATAATTTGAACTGGAAAGGGTCTGGTAGTGGCTGTATCCTGTACTGTAAAGTAAACAGACTTCTAAAGCATTACAAAATCTTTTGGCCACCAAAGCAGAGTTAGATTTTTTTTTTTTTAGTATTTAGTTAAATAATAAGAAATAATGAGTCCATTTTTGTTTGCATTTTAAAGTGCTTTCCAAGAAGGAAAAAAAACCAATAAACCATTCTCTGCCCTTCTCAGCAATATATTTAATGCTCCTAAAACTGCATGTAATTGTACAGCAATCAGAAGTTTTCAATAGCTTTCCATACAGGAGCTAAAAATTCTGATGAGAGTAAGAGCTTTTCAGTTTTAGATAAATTGAATCTCTTTTCCATCTTGAAATCACTAAACCAGCCGTCCAGCTATGGAGAAAACCAGCTATGGAATGGAGACCGTTTCTTTTTAATATAGCTTCAATTATTGGAGAAGCACAAGGACAAATTTATGTTATTTAGTAGTGCCAAACGGTTTTCCTCCTGATTTTGTGGGAGTGTTTCCCCCCTCCGAGGAATAAATTGCATGTTCTTGAAACAAGTTAGCCATTCTGAAGTTTGGAATTCGTGAAGCTGCTCCAGCGCAGAACGGTGAAGGAATTGCAGCAAAATCTCAAGGTCACTGGGACCATTCTTTGGGGTATTCTTATGTGGCTTATCTGTGCTCACATGCCTAATTTTTTTTTCAGCGCAAAGAATAGCCACTTGCAGAGAATGGAAGCCTTAGCCCGGCCCTGTGCCATCCCTTATTCAAGTTCTTTTATACTCCTCTTTTTAAAGAAGCTGTCAAGTTCTTTTCTGAAGCTGACAGGAAAGGCCAAATCGGCAGTACAGGAAGAGAGGCAAAAAAGAAACTTTTTGTGTTGATGTTTTACTAAGTGAGCTAAGGAGAATTTTAGAATCATGTAATTTACTCTGGAGGCATTTACTGTACATAGCCATAGTGATGGTAATTCCCCGCATTGTGGGAGTGAAAAGATAACCATCAATCAGTTGTCAATTGGTCAATTGCAGGAGCGATGAAAAGACGCTGCTCGCAACAATCGCTTCTGCGGCTACCTAGGCTGTTTGGGGGCGGCGGCAAAACGCGGGCGCCGGATCCCCTGCGGACGGGACGCGCCCGCAGCGCAGCGCGCCAGCCGCGCGGGGGCAAGCGGGGCGCGGGTGCACAGCGCGGTTTTCGGCTGGCGCTGAACCAGAGCGTTGCCCGAAGAGCACAGCGGACTTTGTGCTGAAGGACCTCTAAACTAAGCGTGCCGAGAGCCGGAGGTGTAATGCGGCGCGCGTCCATGGGCTGTTTGAACTGAGAGCTGAACATGGAAGAATTCTTTGTAAAACACCAGCAAACAACAGGCTGATTTCAAATGTTGCTATATGCCCGGCAGCAATTGCAGTTGTAACTTTATTTGTGAAAGAAAATGTGGCTCGTGCCATTACAGAATAGGAGATAAATTACTGTGTTTAAGTTGCAGAGTGTTGCAAGAAATAGTACGAGACCAGGTATAGCACTGTTTGTAAATACATAATATGAAAGCTGCATTTAGAACAAGCCTCATGGCACAGGATGGTATCAGCCCTCACTGTATGTAA